>NC_059388.1:30470247-30653055 GCF_019703515.2 Myxocyprinus asiaticus | reverse complement strand
ATGACCCCCCCACCCCCCAATGGTCACTAGAGTACATTACAGGCAGGTGCTGTTAAACTACTCCAGACCAGTGGCATAGCTAAGGGTGGGCCGGGGTGGGCCTGTGCACCCCCCAAATTAGACCCAGGCCCACCTTGAATATCAGAGATTATTATTTGACTACAAATATATATTTATAGAATTGTATAAAAATGCATAAATTCTGATTTCTGAAAGTGTAAAATAATTTTTTTAATGCACCACTTCCCGGTTGTTAAGGAAAATTTGGTTACAATTTTTTTGGCAAAAACCTGCCCAATCCATTTTTATTGAGGCCCACCCAAAAGTAATTTTCTGGCTACGCCCTTGCTCCAGACTCTCTTTCATCATCTCAGTTGTGTCCCTCACATGTGTGGCCTCATTGCTGTTTTATATATAAATAAAAAGACAAACGTTAGATTAGATCAAGTTAGATCAAGAGGAATAAGGTTAATGACCTGCAATATGTTGTCAAATGTTGAGTTCAGTCCTCTAGATGGTTCCGCCTTACAGAAATATGAAACTGCATGTCATCAGTTCAGACATCTGGATTAACAAAAACTAGAATTCTGCAAAATACACAGAATACAGAACATTGAACATTAATGCTGCAATACACAATATAAACACTATCATCTCAAAATAAGTCATTTTGAAAAGAAATAATATGCAAATGTTTCCTCACCTCCATTAAATCTTATTGTTTCAAGTGTTGAATTGTTTGTGAATATTTGTATTATAATGATGAGAGTGCTGATGTTTTAAATGCTCCTCAACACAGTTTTTTCATTTCTGAGTAAAAGGGGAAGTTGTAGTGAATATAATATCAGTGAAGACGTTTGTCATTTTCACACTCAAACATCATCAGTGTTACAGTAGAGCACTTGATCTCTTTACTAGCAGGAAATTAATAAGGATTCATTTGATTTTTCAACAGTCTTCTCTGGTAAGTCATTTTATATGTTAGTACACATTTACTTCGGTACATTGAATATTTTCAGAACATAATGAAGCAGGAGAAGATAAGCATGTTTTGTTTGTTGATATTTCTGAGATCAAATAAAATGATTCCAAGTGATTTATTCCTGTGTCTTTCTGTAGGTCTGTCTTGTAACGTCCTGAATTCTTTATCTTGACATTTATTATCTTACTCATGTCCAATATTTTAAGGACTTCAGAGACAATATAAAAATGTACAGTATATCAACAATATGTTTCAATTCTTCTTGCAGACAAAAGGAAATAATCAAGATTCATTTTCAATTTTTTTATGTTCATTTGAATATTTTAAGGTTGAACAAACATTAAGGATGGAAACAGCTGTGAAGTTCATTCTCATTGGATGTCTGATAAAAGGTTGTCTCATTCTTATTAGTTATTCATCTTTTCAATAAACTGAATTAATTGTTTGAAAGCAGTTTCAGATATTAACATTTGATTTGATCATTGTGTGAGATTAAAGAGTAATTAGCACTAATTTGAATCATCAAACCTCTTCTTTATGTAAACTCAGTAAGCTGTTAGTTCATGTATTAATTCATATGTTTGTGTTTTGTGTTCTGTAGATGTTTTGTGTGTCTTCAGTATCAATCTGCCAGCGAGGATAGAAGCTCTAGAAGGATCCTGTGTTTTCATACCCTGCACTTTTGATATTGACCAATCTTATCAATATGACCTCACTGACACTGCTAAACGAATATGGTATAAAAAATATTATTATTCAGATTATGTAGTGTTTGACTCCAGTAGTCCCAGTACAGGAAATCTCAAAGGGGAAATTTTTGGCAAACCAGCAGACAAAAACTGCACCACCCGCTTTGATGATGTCAGTCTGTCTAACAGCGGTGAATATTACTTCAGAATTGAAGGCAGAAATTATGTGAAATATAGCTACAAAAAAGAAAATGGCTTCACCCAAGTTCAAATTAGTGTCACAGGTGAGTGTCATATTGTTATATACAGTATATCAGGCTGTATACTGTATGCAGTAGTGTTATATTGCACTAAACAGTGGCTCTAAAAAGAGTTTAATAACATCCAATAAAGTTCAGGCATAGGGACTGATCATGTTGATGAATCAATTTTATGACTATAGATTTAAATGAAGCATAAAAGCTGAATTTGGAGACATTATTTACTGCAAAGTAACTTACTGTAATTGTATTCTGCACAAAAATGCTCAGATCATTCTGGATGACACTATTGATATAGTTTGATTTGAAATGAAAAGTGAATCTAAACCTGTATAAGAGCAATTCAGTTTTATTAATGGATGTAATATTGATATAATTTCACTTGTGTTTCAGTGTCTCCATCTAAACCCACAGTGCAGTTGTATAATGATCAGATGGAGGTCAAAGTTCATCAGGAGGTGATGGAGGACAGTTCTGTGAGTCTGCGCTGCTCTGCTAACATCTACTGCCCCTTTAATCCACCAACTCTCACATGGAGCTCCTCCTCTAACACACTCATCCTCAATGAACAGCAACATCAGGACCAAACGAAACTCATCTCTGATCTGAACTTCACTATAACTCATCTTCATCATGGAGTCACTTTCACCTGCACTATAAAATACCAGCTGAAGAACCAGATCAGAACAGAACAGGCGTCCCGTACACTACATGTTCAGTGTAAGACAGGAATATTTGTTCTGTACTGATACTCCTCAGACATTCTGGTTAGGGTTTGTTCTAAACTCGAGCTCGATTAAACAGTAAACGTTCTGACAATGTGTCAATGAGAGATTCGACAAAAGACAAAACTAAATAAGTACTGGGACAATTAATTCAGCCCGAACCTCTTAATGTGGAAACTCTTTTCAAACTTATAATAGTGTCACAATACATTTACACAAAAACAAACACTCACATCTAAACTGACCTAAAACTTTAACACTGTTCTTCTGCTGCCTTGCAGTCAGTGTTGTTTTCTTCTGGAAATACAAATGTTGTCTTGTTCAAGTACAAATCATATTACTTAAAATAATATTGTAGACTGAATTAGTTTTTTCTCCCTCAGATGCTCCTAAAAACACATCAGTGACTGTAAATCCGTCTGGTTCTGTGTTGGAGGGTCGTTCAGTGACTCTGACCTGCATCAGTGATGGAAACCCAGATGTGAGTTACAGCTGGTACAGAGACACTGAAGAACACCTGAAACACCTGCAGACTGGAGACACTCTTGACATCATGAAGACCGACCCGACACACAGTGGCCGATACTACTGTACAGCTCAGAATCAATACGGCACCCAAAACTCATCTGTACTGCTGGACATTCAGTGTGAGTATTCAGAGTTCACTTCACTTCTTTTACTCAAATCACAAGCACCTTCGACTGAGTGTGATCAGGAACAAATTTCTCAGAGTAATCCTGTCTCATTGCAATATTATAAAAAACTCTGGTAGTGAATATTGTGATGGTCTGAATTATTTTCTATCCTTTAGATGCTCCTAAATACACATCAGTGACTGTAAATCCATCTGGTTCTGTGTTGGAGGGTCGTTCAGTGACTCTGACCTGCATCAGTGATGGAAACCCAGTAAACTACAGCTGGTACAGAGACACTGAAGAACACCTGAAACACCTGCAGACTGGTCAAAATCTCACCATCATTAAAACCGACCCGACACACAGTGGCCGATACTACTGTACAGCTCAGAATCAATACGGCACCCAAAACTCATCTGTACTGCTGGACATTCAGTGTGAGTATTAATAATCAGTATTAGTAATTAGGTACTTATTAATTACTAAGGCTAATTTTTATAAGCCCCTAACCCTAAGTATTAAACTTCAGGTGTCATTCATACCGCACTGTTTGTGGTTCAGACATAATTGTTACCTCAAATTAGCTTTCTCAAATTTAGAAAAAAATTTTTCACTATTTTTAATAGTTTTAGTTACCGTTACAAAGCAAACTCTAAAGTTGTCATTATCAACAATCAAGTGGTCCTAATTAAGCATTACTTGAAATGTGATGTTTTGGAATCATAACTCAAATCTATAAGTATTAAAAACTTAAAATAACAAGTACAAAATTAAGGCTGTAGGGATTACACATAAGCCCTTGCATTTTAATAAATGATGTGTGCTTCATCAAGACAAGGGTATTTATTGGGAAATATAATAATTATATACCACATGCTGTGTTAAATACGGTAAAAACTATGGTACTTTAATCACAGATATGAGTTAAGTCTACCTGAAACTTGTTATCTTTACTTAGATGGTTAAGTTCACTCTTTGAGAGGACCATATTAGATAACCTTGATGACACAAGTACTTCTCTGGAGAAAGTCCTAGTCCACTTGATTTTTTAGGTCAGTCGGTTTGTATGCTTTTTTAAGTAAAGTGAACTAATTCGATTTTACCATGTGAGGAGAGGTGTGCTATTACTCTTCTAAACTATTAGACTTAAACAATTCAGTTCAAAAAATCCCATAGACTTACATTGAAGGAGGGACTCGAGCCATATGTACTGGTTAGAATTTCATAGAGACTTGGGCCAGTAAACAAACACCTAGCAACCACTCAGAACACCCTATAGCAACCAAATCTATAAACATCTCAGTGATCGAATCATCATCTTTCCCACAAGTTCTCATTTACATGTATTCATTTAGTGAACACTTTTACACAGAAGCAACTTAAAAAACGAGGGAAAGTACAACAAACGTTATTCATCCAAGGGAAAGAGAAGAGCAACCTGAGAAGTGCCATATTGCAAAGTTCTGGAATTGCTCAGAAATGTACACAGTCATTATGGGGAAATAAATGCGTAAGAAATTACAAACTCTTGAGCTGTGCACATTGCAAACATTCCTTAATCAGTATTTTTATTTATATATTTATTTTTTCCAAACTAGATACATTTACTATAGAGCAAAACTGCATAAGATATTAAGAGTTGTTGTCAGAGAATCTTACGTTTTGTGTTTGTTTTTTAGTAGTTTTTCCAATTACGTTTAGAGGATTCAAGATATATTCTTTGAAAGCCAGTCAAACCCAATTTTGCCTCTTGATTAAATTCATCTTGTTTTAAAGATGTTTAGTTATATATTTTAGGCTACCTAAAGTGCAAGTCATACTGAGAAAAGTTTTAAATCACTCATGCTGTATTAAATCGCTGCACGGCCATTTAATCTCGAATGAACGAATGTTATATTTATATAGCGCTTTTTCTGACACTACACTCAAAGCGCTTTATATAGTACAGGGGGAACCTGCTCAAACACCACCAGTGTGCTCACCACACACCAGCTATTGGTGGAGAGGAGAGAGATAGAGTCAATTAATGGCTCTAATGGAGTGTTTGATCTAAAGCAGGAACAATGTGTGACTATGTTTCAGAACACCTTGGCAACTGCAATCAAAAGCCCTGGTAACCACTAACAACATCCTGACTTTGTGGTGGTGAGTTTTGCATTGATAAGCACAACTCACAGTTCCTTCAGGACATGTACAAATTTAGTTCATATTCAGTGTTCCTCTGTTTTGCATTACATTTACAACAAAGTTGCAATATGCATTTCACAATGAAAATGGAAAGAGTGTTGGCGATTTTGTTCCTCTTTTGTAAAGTCTCTTTTGACAGAAGATGCAGTGTTTTGAAAAGTCAGATTTCTATATAAAACCAGTGCAAAACAGCACTGAAACCTGTTGAAATTATCACCAGATGCAATGCAATCAAACACTTGCAGAGGTGACAAACCTAAAATAATTTCCTTTATTATAATGGTCTTCTTTGTTTAATCTTGGCCTTTTCTTGATGGTCATTTTGAAAGAATAAAACTTTTTGATGCATGTACAGTGGCTGGAATCACAAAAAGCTTCTTAGGATGAATTATAAGTAGCTCACGGGAAGGTATCTAGCTATGTAGTTTAAGAAAAAAGACAAACATTGTTCAGTTGTTTAGAGAGTTCAAAATATTCTTAACTTATTTTCTAATTTTGTAGCTAAGAATTTTATTCTTAAGAATGTTTCATAAATCTAACCCTTGCTAGTCTGTTTATTTTGACTCTTCAATTCATGTTTGGTGTCCGCAAACTAATAATAACAGTTTCTTTTGATTAATAGTTTGAGATAAATAAAAAAAGAAAATGATTAAGCAAAACAGTACATGCAGCACAGTGCTCAGTGAATAAATGTACAGCTATATAGATGTGTTTTCAATCTGGACTTGTATGTGGCTACTGTTAGAGCACATTCTGGAAGCTGGTTCCGGCTGTGGGTGGCATACTAGCTAAACGCTATCTCACCTTGTTTTGAGTGAAACCTTGGTATTTCTGACTGACTTGATCCTAATGATATGAGAGGTCTGTTAGGTTTATATTCAACAAGCATATCTGCGATGTATTTCGGTCCTAGGTCGTTGAGTGGTTTATAAACAAGTAATAGTACTTTAAATTCAATTCTAAATGCAACTGGAAGCCTGTCTAAAGACATGAGAACTGGAATAATATGCTCAGATTTTTTGGTTTGGGTGAGAATCCTGGCAGCAGCATTTTTAATGAGCTGCAGGTGTCTAATAGTCTTTTTGGGAAGGCCAGTGAGGAGCCCATTGCAGTAGACCACCCTACTGGTGATGAATGCATGAACACGTTGGATACAAAACATCTAATTCTCGCTATATTTTTGAGATGATAGTAGGCTGATTTAGTTATTGCTTTGATGTGACTACTGAAACTAAGGTCTGACTCCAAAATGACACCAAGATTCCTTGCTTGATTTTTTGGCTTAAGACCAAACCTTGTTCATCTTGGGAATTTCGCCTTTTTTTTTTTTCCTTTTTCTTTTTTGCCAAATACAGTTGTTTAACTGAAGAAAGTTTTGGCACATCCAACTGTTAATTTCATCAATGCACTAGCACAGAGGGTCTATAGGGCTGTAGTCATTTGGCGATATGCGACAGGTAAATCTGGGTGTCATCTGCATAGCTATGGTACACAATTTGGATCATTTTCATAATTTGGCCTAGCGGGGGCATATACAGTTTGAACAGGAGTGGTGCAAACGTTCCACATGTCATGGATGTCCACTCAGATTCATAGTTGCCTATGTTCACATAGTAACCCCTCCCTTCAAGATACTACCTGAACCAGCTGTGGACTGTCCCAGAGAGCCCTACCCAATTTTCCAATCTACTGAGATCTAGTAATACCAGCACTGACATTTTGCCTGAATCAGTATCAGTGTTTTCGGTTCCTCTACAAAATAACATGTACAATAAATGCACTTACAATGAAAGTCTATTTCATGCTGTGACTCTGATAAGACCAGCATCAGTGATGGAAATCCATGCATAAAGACCTGGCGATAGTGTCTGCAGAAAACGGAGTAGAACATTTGTTATTAACAAACAACACATTAACATTATTTATCACCAAAGAAATATGAAAATTATTACAAGAAGGGCATCATATGTCACCAATATTAATTTTACCAGCAACCTTTATTATTATTATTATTATTATTTTATATCTATAAAGTTTTAATGTTGTATAAGCTGTCAACAGTTCCTCAAATATCTTTAGGCAGAATATAAACACTTTTTTAAACAAATCTGACTGTTTGCTGTATCTGTTTTTACGAAATTTCCGAGGTGTTTGGAAATCAGGAACTGAAAAAATCCTTCCTTTTTTAATGGGTAAATGTATTAGTCATGTGGCTAACGTTTATTTTAAGTACATGACTTTAATCAAGGAGTCCTTCCTTACAAAAGCTTAAAATTCAGTGTTGTTAAGGCCACTAATAAATTCAGTAACTTTTAACAAACTATTAATAACATGAAACTGATGAATGTGTTGTGAATGTGGCATTTTTCCGAGATGTTGTGCAGTCTTGTACATTTTCAGGAAATAACATTAACCACAGCTTCAAAAGACTGCATATGGTATTTTTTGGTTAATGACTGATTCTTGTCTAAGGCCTGAACTCATTTTTTTGCGGCTACAGTGAAGTTGTGAAGTTTCCACAAAGTATTGAAAAAGAAATCAACACTTCCTCAAACTGTGTTTTTTAGATGCTCCTAAAAACACGTCAGTAACTGTAAATCCATCCGGTTCTGTGTTGGAGGGCCGTTCAGTGACTCTGACCTGCATCAGTGATGGAAATCCACCAGCGTTCAACTACACCTGGTACAGAAACACTGAAGAACACCTGGAACATCTACAGACTGGAAAAAATCTCACCATTAATACAACTGACATGACACACAGTGAACGATATTACTGTACAGCTCAGAACAAACATGGAGAACAAAACTCAAGCAATGTCATTCTGAATGTTACTTGTAAGTCCTGAAGTCTGTACAGGTGTAGTGTATAATTTGGCAACTCATCTTCATTACTTTTGCAATTCTCTTTGGTGTTGCTAATGCCGGAGAAATTCCACACTTCGGCTTTAATGTCCAGAGCCCATCATAGTACGCCATCATCATAATGTTAATTATTCTTTCAGATGCACCTAAAATCTCCAACTCCTCTTGTAAACGAAGTGATGTAATCGTGTGTGTCTGTGAGGTTCGTGGAAATCCGTCTCCTACACTGGAGTGGCGTCTGTCTGGACGTCCCATTATTAACTCTACGGAGACACCCATCAGTGAAGAGCAATTTAAGAACACAAGCTTGAGGAGCGTCCTCACCATCCGTCAGTCATTCAAAGACACGCCCACTCCACATTGTGTCAGCACTAACACTCATGGCACTGCCAGCCAACAGTTTCAGCTGCTTCTAACTCCACAGAATCCTCAAGGTTAGTTCAGAGTTTCACTGTTTTATCTATTTCAAGCCACACCAAACAATAGCTTTATCTGGTTCCAATAGGAAAGAAAAACAACATATGCAATCTCTTCAATATCTAAATGGTTTCTCCTGGAAAATTGTTAATGGTTTCCAAACTCTCATTTGTTCCTCTCTAGGTTTCCATCATCCCTCACTGCTGGTTGGAGTTGCTATTGGCGCATCAGTGATGATGCTCTTTTGCATCATGACACTCTTCTGCATACGGTGAGTACATGGTACATATGAGATTTGAGGACAGACAAGTAGAATGACATACCATAACTGCACAAGAATCCATTATAAAAACTTGAAACCTCTTTTTCCAGAAGAAAGAACTTCAAACCATCACAGACTAGACAAGAAGATAACACCGGACTCATTCTGACTCAAAGAGTGAGTTAAACACACTTGATTTTACACATTATAAATTCTCTAAGACATTACTTTTACATGTTGACTCAAGGGTTTTGCTGTAATAAGGTTCCTCTCAACTGATTCTGCTTTATTTTTGGTCCATGTTAGGCTGCTGTACAGGACGAAGAAGAAGGAGAGTTTGTATATGCCAATAAAGTCATGTCACATGGTCAAGATGTCACTCAAGAATCTCTCCATTATTCCTCTATTGACTTCACAAACGCTGAACCAGCGTCAGGAGAGATCATCGGCCTCTCATCTCTGACGACCGAATACTCCGTGATCCAGCATCATTCTGCAGGAGAATCAGAGGCAGAGAACAACATCTCAACACCTGTGAGGGACTCCAAGAAAGATCAAACCACACCAGACAGGAACGCATATATCACAGATGTGTCCTTGCAGACATCAGAAGATCCAACGTATGAAACTATCACCCATCGCTAGGTTTTTAAAGAGCAGATGTCATTACAAGGCAAGTGAAGACAAAGAAAACTGGACCCAACTTGGTCACTCAATCCTCCAAACCTTATTTTAATATCTTGAAAGACTCTGTGATCAGAGATTGTATCTGCAGTAAAGGGGGTCAGAAGGTCATGTCTATTATCTAACACAAGTTTGAGTAGTACAAATCAGTTTTCGTACTAGGTCAGTACTTGGTAACTTGAACTCAGTGTAACCATTTAAGTGAGAAGTTCTAGTGTGAACAGCACTGTCAGCTTCTTCGGGTTTTCCACTTTCATGGCCGTTTCACATTGCAAGCATGAGCATTTTTTTTGGCACCCATGTTAACAGGTTACAGCATTCACATCGTAAGGGTCAGCAGTGCGTCAGAGATTTTTGCACATTTTGTCATTTAAAAGTATAGTTTACTACAAGTTATAGGCTTAAACAAGCAAAATAAAAGTACCTTTTATATACTACTATACAGAGAGCAGGTCTAAAGGGTTAACAGCTATGCCCATATACAGCCGAGTGTGCCACCAAATGTAAAAAATGCACGCGACGCCACATGTGATCAGTAAATTCAGAACTTACCTCAGTCTTGTATTGACGGTGGATGACACAGAATGTAATGTGTAGAAACTAAGTGCTCATGGCCCTCAACTTATGTTCTGTAAGTAAAAAGCATAGGATGTAGTTGTTACTTCGGCTGTTGGTGATGGCGAGTTCACATTTTTTCTTTGGAAGTGCATTCTTATTCTTATGAAGAAAGTGTTAAACAGTTCTGGCTGATGTTTGAACAAATATGTATGGCTGTTCAATGGTTGTATACATGTATCTGACTATAAAGCGAGTGATTCATTCAAATGAGTGATTTATATACTGTATCTACAGACACATTAGCTGCATTCTGACTTTAAAAAAAGAGTAGGCTGTAATGCA
Organism: Myxocyprinus asiaticus; assembly: GCF_019703515.2. Taxonomy (NCBI): domain Eukaryota; kingdom Metazoa; phylum Chordata; class Actinopteri; order Cypriniformes; family Catostomidae; genus Myxocyprinus; species Myxocyprinus asiaticus. The sequence goes on along the minus strand of NC_059388.1, from coordinate 30,642,450 downwards.
GTCTCTGAACAAAACAAACTTTGTTATTGATGGATGGGCAGCTAACTGAGACGTCCAGTGAACTGAACATGAAAATCAAGCAAGAATGTACAATAATGTACATTGTGAATACAGTCACCAATAAAGGGTGTTTTTAAGCACAATGCACAGCAGAGCGAATGCTAATAATGAGTAGAAGTAATGAATAATTAAATGGAGCTTTTGAGTTACTAACATTCACGTGATCATTTATATCAGAATATATATTATGCAGCTGTAAATTCACACACATACAGTAAACAATAACCCACAATACACTACTTTTGTTCTGACAAATGTGAGCTATCTGAAGGCTATTATCAACAGCATTGGAGTGGAAGTTAATGAAAACAAAATAATCTTTTTCCATAAAGACAGAAGTACACAAGATTTGTCGTGTTGACAAAATGTGGATTCTAACAACTTGCTCTCTAAGTAACCAAAAATGAGCAAAACATGCACAACAAAACAACTCTTAAAGACAACATGAGTTGAGGAAAATGTAATTTAGGAGCTCATGCCTATCCCTCACAGCCTCGTTTTCATTCATGTCAAAAATCGAAGATGGCGCTAATGTACAGTAAATAAGATCTATTAAAACAATTCTTGAAGTTGTCTATTAACTCATCAAGTCTTTTCATGATTAGTTGACAGTTAAAAGTTGTTATTGATTAAGCTGATTTTTAAAAAAATCATCATTTTGTAGGTTTAACATGGTTCTGGAAACTATAAGTGCACAAATATGTAAGCTAATGTACAGACAAATTTTAATAAAGCATAATAAGATTCGCTTCGGGTGTGAAAAACTCAAATGAATCAATTGAAGATTCTCTGACTCGCTCATAAAACATGAAAGACGCTGATTTATTGTTATCTACTGGTATAAATATGTAATCTGATTAAACGGAACAGAGTGAATCTGAAGGAATCTTTTCGGCGAAGTTACTGCATGGGATGAATCAAAATCCCCGCCATTACCGCAACACAAAGCGTAGCCTCTATTTTATCACCCTTAAGGGATTTAGTTTGCCATGGCCAGCTGACTGTACATTATCTTGCTTATTACACTTACAAAACAAATTCATTTGGCAATTTACCAAATAATAAATGCATGGTCAGGAAATAATCTAAGCTAACTAATGCTACTTGAAGACTAACTTTATAGTACAACGTAGAAAGTAATCAGCCAGGCAAAACTGCAACCATAATATATTTTTACATTTATATTATTACTAGAATGCATTTTTAAATGATTAGTAAGTTAACATACACTATATTGCCAAAAGTATTCGCTCATCTGCCTTTAGCATATGAACTTAAGTGACATCCCATTCTTAATCCATAGGGTTTAATATGACGTCGGCCCACCCTTTGCAGCTATAACAGCTTCAACTCTTCTGGGAAGGCTTTCCACAAGGTTTAGGAGTGTGTTTATGGGAATTTTTGACCATTCTTCCAGAAGCGCATTTGTGAGGTCAGACACTGATGTTGGACGAGAAGGCCTGGCTCGCAGTCTTCGCTCTAATTCATCCCAAAGGTGCTCTATCGGGTTGAGGTCAGGACTCTGTGCAGGCCAGTCAAGTTCTTCCACACCAAACTCGCTCATCCATGTCTTTATGGACCTTGCTTTGTGCACTGGTGCGCAGTCATGTTGGAACAGGAAGGGGCCATCCCCAAACTGTTCCCACAAAGTTGGGAGCATGGAATTGTCCAAAATCTCTTGGTATGCTGAAGCATTCAGAGTTCCTTTCACTGGAACTAAGGGGCCAAGCCCAGCTCCTGAAAAACAACCCCACACCATAATCCCCCCTCCACCAAACTTCACAGTTGGCACAATGCAGTCAGACAAGTACCGTTCTCCTGGCAACCGCCAAACCCAGACTTGTCCATCAGATTGCCAGATGGAGAAGCGTGATTCGTCACTCCAGAGAACGCATCTCCACTGCTCTAGAGTCCAGTGGCGGCGTGCTTTACACCACTGCATCCGACGCTTTGCATTGCACTTGGTGATGTATGGCTTGGATGCAGCTGCTCAGCCATGGAAACCCATTCCATGAAGCTCTCTACGCACTGTTCTTGAGCTAATCTGAAGGCCACATGAACTTTGGAGGTCTGTAGCGATTGACTGCAGAAAGTTGGCGACCTCTGCGCACTATGCGCCTCAGCATCCGCTGACCCCGCTTTGTCATTTTACGTGGCCTACCACTTCGTGGCTGAGTTGCTGTCATTCCCAATTGCTTCCACTTTGCTATAATACCACTGACAGTTGACTGTGGAATATTTAGGAGCGAGGAAATTTCACGACTGGACTTGTTGCACAGGTGGCATCCTATCACAGTACCACGCTGGAATTCACTGAGCTCCTGAGAGCGGCCCATTCTTTCACAAATGTTTGTAGAAGCAGTCTGCATGCCTAGGTGCTTCATTTTATACACCTGTGGCCATGGAAGTGATTGGAACACCTGAATTCAATTATTTGGATGGGTGAGCGAATATTTTTGGCAATATAGTGTATTTAGCAACAAAGCTCTGCTGTAAAATTTTCTTTTGTTTGTTCGTGTCTCTTACCAGTTCCTCGTTCTTCCGAACTATTTTGTTTTCTTGTTTTAAAGGTGCTGCAAGTGATTTTTTCATGGAAAGGTATGAAAAAAAATGTCCTACTCCCTGAAATAAATTAATGAAATAAGTGTCGTGAGATATCTCACCGGTCTACGTGACAGCTAGACTCTGTAAACAAAAATGGGTCTGCGGTCTCTGACACTTTCGACCTGTCAATCATTTTGCGCGTTCTTATTGTATTGTAGTAGCTTCAGCAAATTATTGAGGCTTAATGCCATTTTTATGCCATGTTGCTCATACCAGTTGTCAGTTGAGGGCGCTATTTTGCTGCTATTGTAGGCCAATCTGCAACACGTTTCATTTTGATGACTTATTCTAGCTGATTATTAGTTGAAAATGTGACTGATCAGTGTGTCTTCGTGCTATGTGCAATTAAGACATACAGTACACGTGAACTAATTTCTCTTTATTTTTCTCATGAACTCTTTGCAACAAATGGTCAAGCACACTGATCAAAGTACAGTTCATTAAAGGATCTCAACCTGACAAGTTTGACAGAACAAAATGTAGACCAAAGACAAGTGTTGAGTAGAGGAAGACCGCAGTCCACGTTAGCAACTACGTCATTGCTGCGTAAATCCTGTATGTAAAAAGCAAACATGCTAAACATGTGACAAGGGGAGGAAACAACTTCAGAAAAGACAAGTTTTTCATAAAGACATTTTTTTTTATTGCCTTCTCATGGCCTTTTTGTAGATTCTGAATTAGAAAGAAAACTTAAAGGTGAAAACACACCACAGTTACATCAATACATCTCAAATAAACCAATACAACTCAGTAAATTTAGTACTCCACTCCAAAGAGCTGAAGTCTAGATTAGTGGATCTCAACTGGTGGGTTATGACCCTATAATGGCTCACAGGTCTGTCCTGATAGGGTCTTATGGTTTTGCTTTTTGTCCCCACTTGAGGTCCATTGGTCCAATGAGGTCTAATGTAAAACCTGGGTCCTGAAGTAAAACCAATTGAGAACCACTGGTCTAGATAATACCTCATGTACAACACTAATTATGTTGTAAAAACATGTTTCATATGTCTCTGTGGCAGAGCATAAACATTTAAGATTGTAGATATCACATTGGCAGTAGAGCTCAGCTTGGCTAAAATCAAGGGGTGTTCATTATTAAGACATCAAGGTGTTTGATTCTAGTAGAAAACATGGCTGTGTATTTCATGTTCTGGAATGCTCTGTTAGTCCTAAGAGGATATTTTAGTGTGTGTGTTTTCTCGACTGATGCAGAATGTGCAGAAAACCAAACAAGCTTCCCTTATTGCATGTAAAATGACCTTTCGCCTATTGTTCAAAAGACTCACAACTAAGCTGAGGAAGACGCGCTATTGTTGTTGTTGATAAATACTGTGTGCAAAACATACAAAAGACCAGACAAAAGGTAGGCAGACACTTCTTAAAAACTGCAATCTAAAAATGCAATTTGGCAATAGACCACAAGAGGACAGTGTACAAAAATGAAAACCCTGCCTGTTGTTTTTATAGTTAATAACTCCACTAGAGCAAGACTTGTAAGACTGTCCAAATAGTGTCAATCGTGCCATTTGGATGCTGTAAAATTGTATTAAAGTTGGAATATTGGGTGTCGATTTTATATTTTACCACTGGCAGAGCAGTTGATTCAGAAAACTTTATAAATACACATATTTTGGTTTATCTCACAAGCGTTAAATAGCAAATGTAAATAAACGTGCTTCAGAAATTTAGTTAAATTACCAATAACAGAATTAGCAAAAGTGTATCTAGAAAGGAAGAACCTCAGGCCATGCTGCATAGAGTCGTTCTACACTACGAGAACTTTTTAAATAGTTTTTTTTAGGGACGTTCCCTTATTAAATATCTTTGTGTTAGTTTTGAGGAAGCAAAACTTCCTCTTATTTTAAGGGTTGATGTTAAAGTCAACATGAAAGTATGTTCACAACACATTTTACTTTATTAATGTGATGCATTTCGGAGGAAAAAGAAAATTCAATGAGGAAAAATGTAGAGTGGCACCACTGAAAAATAAAGAGGGTTTGACAGTGTCATTCGAAAAGGAAGGTTGTTTCAGAGGTGAAGCAAGTTAATATATTTTGATAAAAGATTACGGAGACAAACATTATTTTCTGTGGAACAACATGCACAGATAGAATCAGGAATGTGCGTTAAGACAGTAAACAAGGTCAATTCTGATTTCAGGTTGACTTTAAACAAAAATAAGTCTGATGGTTGGCCAGTGTCATGTGACCGATTTCAAAAACGGTCCCTTTTAATTCAAAATAGGGCACTTTAAATTGTAGTTAGTAAAAAGACATTGAAATCAAGACTCAACGCTTCAAGATACACAGTACCTCCGTGTACCTCACAGTATTTTTTCTTCATTTTTCCCTTTTCTTTAAAAAATATGGGAAGCTCTCAGTCATTTCTGGAAATAGACTGTCTAACCAGCCATTTGATTCACCCTCGCAAGTATACATTTGTACATTCATGTATATTATCTGAAAAGAAATATATTTATATACTTTTAAATATATACACATCAAGGAAACATCCGTATGCCCATCTGAAGACTATTCGAATATTCTTCTCACAAAATTAACTAAAAAAAAAAGATGCATATGTCGCATGCTCGGTGTTCTGTTATACAGACAAACTGACAAACATAAATAGGTGAATCTCACGAAACCTGTTAGGAACACATTCAGGTCATATTACATCCCAAAATCAAAAGAAAGAAATAAGAAATTCAATTGATTATAAAGAAAATGAAACCTTTTGTTTGGACCAACACTCTTCTTTGTCTAAATCTTTAGCCTATTTTCTAAGATTTATGCATTTCAATTTAATAACAAATTACATGAACCTGAATTGTGTAATGCTTAACATAATTAAATTAGTAAATCTTAAAATATTTATTTAATTTGTATTTTATTTTATTAAAGATTACTCTGTTCAATTTGATGGAATTTTATGAAATTTACATCTTAAAATTATGTTTTATAGTAAACACTAAAAAAAATATTTTGGTTTATTTTTACGATTTACACGTTTCAATTTCATAAAAGAAATTCCATCAAAATTCAAAATTCCATTCTGAAATTTTTAACCAAATTTTATTAATAAAACTAAATATTTAGAGCTTTTATTTTTTTAGTTATTTGTTAAAGTTTACTCAATTCAATTTGATGGAATTTTGTTATGAAATTTAAATGCGTAAAACTTTATGCGTAAAAAAATTTTATTTTTATGATTAAGAAAAAATTGTAATGGTCATAAAAAAGGTTTTATTTTCTTTATGCAGTAATTCCTTTTTTTTACTTCAGGTTGAAGGACATATAGTTGTAGTAACTCATAGCGATGACAGAAAAAAAGTGGCATGTTATATATGCATCAGATACTTCGCCCTTCCCTCTAAATGTAAAAAGCAAAACAAAAACAAAACCAAAATGTCGAACTGTTGACTGTCCTTGCTGTAGGCTGCTGTGCCACATGGCACCATAGTAAAAGAGTTTTGTGGCTTGATTAAATGGTATTAGAACAGAAAGGACACACAACAGACAAACAAACAGACAAAAGACAGACACACGCCAAATCACCAAAGCTTTTTAGTGGTAAATCATGGATAACCTCAAAGTTCACTCGTTTAAGCTCCAGGTAAAAAAACATCCAATGATGAAACACTGTCTGTATACAAGAAGGCTAAAATCATCAGAAGACTCAAAAGGCAACGTCTCCAGACTTTGGATGGCGATCAAACGTGAAGAAACACTGTAAATCGTAGTTGCATTTATAATTGGTATTAAGAACAGTCATTATAAAAGAAGACAACTTTAAAAATAGTGGACGTGTCATCAAGAGGGCGTTAAGGAGTTGGGTTGGACAAGCAACCGGGGAGGAAAGCTAAAAAAACACCAGTGTGGATCGAGTGTGTGTCATTGGCTGAAGACACCTCTCTTGTACCCAGAGCATGGTACACACTTCCTGTGGTCTGGGGTCATTGTGTCAGCGTGCTAGACGCTCTGAAGTATGACAGGAACTTGAAGCACAAACTCACAACGAAGTACCAGATGTTCCGTGCCATCTGCGAGCGTGCGATGAAGACTCGCCAGATAAACACCAGCAACACTGTGTTAAACGTGTATCGGATATTTCTCAGCCTGTGAAGAGGACAGAGACAATTAATAATTCAACAATTCAACACGCTTGCTAACCTGATGCCACATGCAAAATGAACTTGGCACTAAGTGTGCATCATGCAGACTGCATTAGTCAGAATTGCACTCTATTTGCACTCTCTTGTTAGTCACACTGGTAGAAAAGCATCTGCAAGGCATAATAAGTAATTATAATCAAGCATTATAAAACAGATGCTGAGAGTGTATTTAACATTGGCATCTCTAATTAAAAGACGTACTTTCTCAAGTGTTGTCTGGCGGCAGGAATGTCGGACATGTCTTCATTCAGAACGTACTTCTTGGTGCCGATACAGTAATTTTCGATGTACTCCGGCCAGTTCAGATAACGTACGTCAAAGTTGAAGGTCTGAAAGAGCACAAAGAGAAGTGACATGATCAAGTAAACACAGTACTACCTCAACTTCTTGTGTGCAAAATTTGATGTTGTTGTTATTGTGCAAAATCATGGGCGTCACTTCGTTTAAAAAAGTGGTGGGGAAATTTATTTTTAATCATTAATCAATTTTGCTGATAATCCTGATGTATTCAATGTAGTACATATCAACCGCCACCAACTGTTTCTGTGCATTTCTTGAGGTAGAATTGTTTTAATTTTTTTGCTGATTTTGATATAGTACAAGTGACAACAAAGATTATATTGTTACTGATAATATATAATAAGTATTTGCTAAATATAAGCAACTTGTGCTTGGTTAAAATTTTGTACATTATTTTATTGAAAAAGCACATCGAAACAGGCTTTTGATGTATATCTTTCATTCTGCATTCCATTCCATTCATGCCCACCACAACAAAAAAATATATATAGATATGTAAAAATCACATATTCAAAATAATATATATATATATATATATATATATATTAGATTTTGTTTAATGGTTCAGAAAACCATTTTTAAAAATGCATTTTCCGATTATTATTTAATATTTCAGGCTTTAGGTTATAAGCAGATAATGTCAAATAATCTTTTACTGGTTTGATAATGTCACATAATTATTTGATAACAATTTTACTTCGATAAAGGAAGGTTGCATCAGTACACTGGATGCATCATGAGCGGGAACACTCATGAGCGGGGATTTCAGTGGAAAGCAGCGAATGCGTGTCTACATGCATGAGAGAACCTTGCCGCCGCTGTCACTTAATGCCACTGATAACAGCCTCAACGAGCACTCATTATAACATTCAAAATAACAAACTCCAGTGCCGGACTGCCACTTATAACACATTAATGAAATACACATTTCTGCTAAAGAACTGGAGATGTTTCTTCTGCATTAGACACTTACCTGACGAAACCTGTGTCAAAAAGTGGTGGGGACAAAACTGGCAAAGGCAAAAAATGGTATGGACATGTCCCACCTGTAAATGATGCCTATGTGCAAAATTTAAATTGTATCACACTAAATTCCAATTACCATGTATGTTTACATCTTGTAGCAATACTTTTGTATCACTGTAGTTTTACATTGTAACCCATGATTTTTCCTCTTTTTTTTTTTGTTGAAGAGCACCTATTATGGTTTTTCAAATATTACCTTTCATGTAGTGTGTTATATAGCTGTTTGTGAATGTAAAAAAGTCTGCAAAGTTTCAAAAACCAAAGTGCACGACAAATGGAGTTATTGACACCCAAAAGAAAGAACCGATTCTGAACACCTGAAACGAGTCGTCAGTAATTCCAGACTTACTTCCTGTACTAACCTACGTAATTTGGTAACAAAAAACCCGCCTCTGGTCTTCATTGGCTGCTCGTGAACAGCTTTGACCCGCCCTCAAACACTACACTAAGCGGTAGACCAATCACAACAGACTGGGACATCTGACCAATCAGAGCAGAGTAGGATCTCTGAAAGGAGGAGTTTAGAATGAATCCTTTAGAACGGATCATTGAACGAGTCGTTTTTGACACTGGGAAAAAAAAGATAATGCTGCAATTTAAATTATGAGCAAATTAAAGTGTTTTTTGACCTTGGATGCATGTAAATCTATTGGATGAGACCTTTAAAACAAAATTAGGCACGTTTAAAAATCATAATAGGTGCTCTTTAAATAAAGGAGGGACCTGTCGAATTGGGTCTGTTGTAGAAGTTGTAGCTTTGTTTCACTACATAACTCTTTTGCTACACACAAAAGTATCTGCTTTCGATCACCAGCAAAGTACATACTTTAAGAATAAAGTACAATAGGCAAATTGGGAAAGTGTGTAAAATTTACCTTCCTGTCTTCTGGACTCATTTGACTCATCAGCATCGTCATGTTGTCGGAGTTCCACTCCCAATCCTGACTGCTGAAGTATTCCAGCAAACTGATCGCTTTGTGCAGCCGGTTGAAAATACGCATCATTCTGAATGAAAACACAAAGCACAAACGTATCTCTTAACATTCAATGACATGTAATCTAATGCAATGACATTCAGACTCCAGTGACTTTAGTGCCCAAATGTTTTTTGGGGATACTGTAAGCATGATATATTTAATTAGTGTACACTTATGACACTCTAGAGTTCTCACTGTGGTTTCTGTCCAGACAGTCGCAGTAAGAAGTCATAGACGAGGGCAGGAAACTTGTGACTAACGAGGATCCAGTACTGGTTGATCAGGTAATTGGAGGTGATGTTGGCGTTGGGTCTACGGAAGGCCTGTTCCAGAGGATTCCTTTTGAATGTGGACATCACGTGATGCTCTGAGAAGCAAATATAAATATGTAAATCCACAATGGCACTTTAAATATGACATTTTACTTCTGATATTTAGCAGCGTTTCAGATATTCAGTAGTATTTGCTAAAGCAAACTATAAGATAATGCAAGCTGTCACTTATAAAAAAAGTCATTGTTCACACTGACGTGAATGATACCACAAATCATGCAGCTTGTTGAGGAGAGGTGCGCTATCACTTTTCTAAGCGATTTTTGCTCGCCAGATAATACAATTACTTTTTCCACAGCACTGTAAATGTTTAATGGGATGTTTAAAGATTATAATTGTTTGTGTGTTGTTAGCTTAAGCACATTGTGTTTGTCTATACTTTTTATTAACAATTAATGCAGAAAGCCTGCTAATTCCAAAGGGTTCACATACTTTTTCTTGCCACTGTTTCTGAATATTTAGAAATATATATTATTTATTTATTTATTTTTATTTTCTCCTCAATTTGGAATGCCCAATTCCCAATGCACTCTAAGTCCTCATGGTGACGTAGTGACTCAATCCGGGTGGCGGAGGACGAATCTTAGTTGCCTTTGCATCTGAGACGTAAACCCGCACATCTTATCACGTGGCTTTGTTGAGCACGTTACCGTGGAGACATAGTGCGTGTGGATGCTTCACGCTATTCTCCGCAGCATCTACGCACAACACACCACGCGCCCCACCGAGAGCAAGAACCACATTATAGTGACCACGAGGAGGTTACCCCATGTGACTCTACCCTCCCTAGCAACCGGGCCAATTTGGTTGCTTAGGAGGCCTGGCTGGAGTCACTCAGCACACCCTGGATTCGAACTCGAGACTCCAGGTGTGGTAGTCAGCGTCTTTACTCGCTGAGCCACCCAGGCCCCAACAAGTTGTTAAAACCAACAACTTTAAATCAATATTTGTATATTTTTTTCATCATTTTTAATTCGATTACGTAATTCGCATGGGACTGTAGTTTATTCCCTCAGTAAAGACATTAAATACACAGTCTTGTACATCTGTCTTTTTGTCCGATTTTCATATATATATTTGTGCTTCAAATTAAAGTTTGTAATGTTGTGATTCACCTAGGAGCTGGTTTGTTTGGTTCATGATTTAAAACACTTATGAAGGATTTAATTAAAAAAATAATGGGGAAACATACTGAACCAAAATGGCTAAAAAAGTAGTTAATATACAGTAGTTGTGTACTGTTTCACATACTATAAATTACAAATAGTACGCAGTATACCATTCATACTGTCCAGTATGCAGTCAGCTCAATGTGTAGTATTCCGAACACCATAAAAGTGTTAAAAAAGGCGTTACGTACCAATTTCGCCCCAGTGGAAGGGGTTAATGCCGCCTGTTGTGCAGTTGTACACTAGTACAGTTTTTGGTCTGCAATGTGAAGATTACAATTATGAAGTCTCTATCTGTCATGACCCTCTTCAACAGAAATATGTAAATTAAGAGAGATATTTCAAGCTAATTAGTCTCAAACAAATGAAGAGAGAGTGTCTTGTTTATGCTAGGTGTGTGTCAGTGCTCACCTGTGTACTGCGGTATACCACCCAGCAGCCAGCGTCAGGTTTATAACCATGTCGACAGGAATTAGATCCGCCACAGCGTCATTACTAGCTCTCATGGTGCGCAGAATTCCCTTTCCTGCCTACAACAATACATACAAATACAGTTTATACATTTGTTTAATCAAACAGTCTGTACAAACAGTCAAAACAAAAGCACCATATGCCTGTAAGACTCATTGAGGCGTTTAAGAGGCTGTTAAATGATTACTGGAGATGCAGACTAATTAAATAAGGCAGATTCTTTCATACAGCAATGAAGATGCCACTTGGTCCATTGAAGTTGTCTATCCAGCCCTGTAATAAAAACAAAAAAGAGGCAACTGCTGAGAGAGGAAGTTGCCAAAACAATTCACACATCAGTTCCTGTATATTGAAATGCTCACATTACTGAGTGCACGACATCTGGAGAAGCCGATAAATCCAATAACAGAAGATTGTGTGTGTGTAATATTTAACATTCCTTTGGAGTACAAACTGTTTCTATATTATAAATATACTGTCTGCTATAAAACATGAATTTGTGGTACCAGTACTCAGACAGGTCTGACAGTTAGATAGTTCAGAGTTTGTAAGAGAGGTCAGGAGGTCATTGAGAAAACTATTATACTCTGACAGCAGATCCATCACTCACTGGGAAGGGCTCCTGCCAGCTGGCACCTACGATGGACGGTCTGATGATGCCGATGTTGAGTTTGCCACTCTCCTGCTGCACCACACACTCCGCCAGCGCCTTGGTGTACGTGTACGTGTTGGGTCGGTCGCCAATTAGTCGTGGTGTGATGTCATTGACGATGCTATCATCCATCCATCTACACAAAAAGACAAATAATACACAATAATATTAAGCAACCTAATTCAATATGCCTTGTCGGAGTCAAATAATATTTAGTCAGTTTTACTTTTTTGATTGTCTTCTTGTTTCAATATATTTCCACCTTTATGTAGTTTCAGTTACAGGTAGACCGATATATCGGTTTTACCATTTTATTGGTGCCGATAGTTGAATTTTAGAAATATCGGTTATCTACAAAAATCTCAGGTAGACCGATATATTGGTTTTACCATTTTATCGTGCCGATAGTTGAATTTGAGAAATATCGGTTTTCTGCAAAAATATCAGGTAGACCGATATATCGGTTTTACCGGTGCGGATAGTTGCATTTTAGAACTATCATTATCTGCAAAAATCTCAGGTAGACCGATATATCGATTTTACCATTTTATGGGTGCCGATAGTTGAATTTTAGAACTATCGGTTATCTGCAAAAATATCAGGTAGACTGATATATCGGTTTTACCTTTTTATTGGTGCCGATAGTTTCCTTTTAGAACTATCGGTTATCTGCAAAAATCTCAGGCAGACCGATATATCAGCTTTTCCATTTTATCTGTGCTGTTAGTTGCATTTTAGAACTATCGGTTATCTGCAAAAATCTCAGGTAGACTGATATATTGGTTATACCATTAATCCTCATTAAACCTCATATAATGAAATTTATACACAAAACCCTTCATCTGGCAAATTTTTAGGCTATAAAAATCTTTACTTGGTAAATACTTACATATAGAGCATTGTAACAGAGTATTTCGGGCTTGTTTATATTTAAAAGTTATGTAACAAATCTTCGTCTTTTCTGGTTATTATTGGGATTTAGGTTGCACAATAAACTTTTTTAATTCATTTTGGACTCTTGTAGCCTCTATGTCTATGCCTGTCATTGTAAGGTAAGACTAAGAAGTTTTTTTTACATTTTTAAAATCGATTTTAAAAAACTATTGGCCAATTAATCGATTATCGGCCTTTTCCATGACCTTAGTTATCGTATCGGCAAAATTCACTATCGGTTGAACTCTAGTTTCAATATATTTTCAACAAACCCTAATTTCACAATGGTATGTCCAAATATATTGAAACTAGAGTTCAACCGATAGTGAATTTTGCCGATACGATAACTAAGGTCATGGAAAAGGCCGATAATCGATTAATTGGCCAATAGTTTTTTAAAATCGATTTTAAAAATGTAAAAAAAACTTCTTAGTACCTTGATTTTATGCTGTGTTCACGTCATGTCTGAATTACTGTAAACACGAGATGGTAACTTGGAAATGGTAACACTCTTAATGCCAAAACGGCTTTGTTGTTGCTTACATCAAAATATTTAAATGGCAGCACTAATTCATTAATTCACCATATTTTGTTGCACAATGTTTAAGAGCAAAGAAAGTGCTCCAGGTAACAATGGCTTAATAAAATTGCATATCATACTGATAAATGTGTTCACTTCCACCATTAATATTGTAACTCAGTTTCATGTAATGTTAATAAACTGAACTCACTCTAGCGAGTCAATAAGTTTCTTGGGCTCAACGGGCGGCGGGTAGACGACCTCATCGATATGTCTGCGGTTGCAGTTGGCATATGCGGTGGAGATGTGGATGAACGCCTGCAGGTGCTGCATCTGCTTCGCCAGAGAGAGGAGCTGCTGCGTAGCGATGACGTTCAGCTGCAATGCATGCCTGCATGAAACACACGCATTCCACACGGCTGAATACAGGAACAAACATACATCACATACAACACAACAGACTGCAACAGTGAACAAACAGTTATGGGTGTTTCTTCAACTTCAGGCATTTTCAGCACAGTGGAAGTCTAGTCTTGTTAAAAAAAAAAAATCAATTTTTTTTTTAATTAGTCTTCTAACAATGTCCAACAGTGTACATGCATCACAGGAGATTTATATCATTTTTGTCTTGAAAATTCCCACCAGAGTGTCATTTCCAGCACATTTTAAATTCTGTATTGTGTTTAATAGAATTCTGTGCTGGAAATTAAATTTAACATTGTCAAATAAAAATGACAGACTCTTGTCTTTCTAGGCTAATTTCATAGCTAACATTTTATGTATCCTAAATATACACAATTAAATAATATTCTCACACTTTTTGCATAATTTTGCAAAATTACATATTAAGAAAGGCCCAATAAAAATTTATATTTACCTTGATTTTTCTTTGATTTCATCAAACATCATTTGTCTCATATTTCATCTCAAGCATGCTCTTCACTGACACTTTTGTCCACTTGGTCAACAAGTACACTAACTGGGGGGGCCTGGGTGGCTCAGTGAGTATTGACGCTGACTACCACCCCTGGAGTCGCGAGTTTGAATCCAGAGCGTGCTGAGTGACTCCAGCCAGGTCACCTTAGCAACCAATTTGGCCCGGTTGCTAAGGAGGGTAGAGTCACATGGGGTAACCTCCTCGTGGTCGCTATAATGTGGTTCACTCTCGGTGGGGCACGTGGTGAGTTGTGCGTGGATGCCGCAGAGAATAGCGTGAAGCCTCCACACACACTACGTCTCCGTGGTAACGCGCTCAACAAGCCACGTGATATGATGCGCGGATTGACGGTCTTAGACGTGGAGGCAACTGAGATTCGTCCTCCGCCACCCGGATTGATGTGAGTCATTACACCACCACGAGGATTTAAAAACGCACTGGGAATTGGGCGTTCCAAATTGAGGAGAAAAAAAACAAGTACACTAACTTTTGAAAAAACTTAATTGGGGCAAAATTGTTTGGTGTGCTGGAAATGACGCCAAAACTGATAGAAATTACTAATTGTTTATTTCCCTCAAAGTTTAGATTGTCTTAGATTTAAACGTTATATTTTTATAAATATTTTTTATAATGGATTTTCATAGTTTAATATTGAAATCATTTGAAAAGTATGAAAAATAAATGAAGGCCTGATGAAAAGTTGCAATTTAGTAATGAGACCTTCATGTTAGAATTTTTTTTATATATAACTCTGTTATTGCTAATAAGAATTAAGCCCTGGGACATAAGTTGGAGGAACACCCTTACACATAAGGTAGGTAAAAAATAATTTGACTACTTTAACACACATTCCTGGTTAAATTTTTCAACAAAAAAAAATCATCAAAAAGTAATAACTTGCTCCGCCTCTGAAATTGCTTTCATTTTTGGATGATGTCACCAAGCCCTCTTATTTTTTAACCCCTCCCCTCCAACTACCATTCATCTAGAGAGTACTTTTCACTATTCAATCACTTCCCTATGGATAAAATCAAGTCCCGTCCTACATTTTTTATTCTTGTTGAACATCCTGTTTCTTGGAAATACGTCACATTACGGAAGTAAATTGAGTTGCGAACAATGTTTCCGGTTGATTTTTAAACAACACATTACTAATGCACTTTTTTATTTTCCTGAAGAGAATTCTGCAAAAGGTCATAAGTCATGACCTTGAGAACGGATGTTTGTATAATGGAGGATTATGAGGTTTTATTCTTTTTTATTCTATGGAGTCAGTGCTTCATTATTTATTCCTCACTCATCCAACTGTGTAACACCTGTTACTCCGTCAGAGACACAAGCTCTCTGTTACTTAAGCTCTCTCTCTCTCTCTCTCTCTCTCTTCAGCGAGTGTCGCTGTTATTGTGCTCCTCACAGTATGTAGGGGTCAAGACAGAGCTAATGTTGAACTAATAAACCCTGTGGTCAGATTTGGCCATCATTTTCTTTCACTAATGAAAAAGCTATGTTTTCAAACGTTGTGTTTATCCATCCAAAGACTGTATTTTTGAAAACTAAAATGTTTTACTTAAAAAATTGTTTTTCCAAAAGTTGCAGTGCCCATAACTCTAAAAGTATTAAAGATATCTTAACACCCTTTAAGTTTCTGGTTCAGAACAAACTTTCCTTTTTGTATCTTAATTTTAAAGGGGCCCTATATGGTTAAATCCAAGTGAAATGGGGCTTTGTTTATAAATTGGGGGGGGGGCAGTGGTGGCTCAGCAGTTAATGCTCTGGGTTACTGATCAGAAGGTCGGGGGTTCAAACCCCAGCACTGCCAAGATGCCACTGTAAGGCCCTTGACCCTATCTGCTCCAGGAGCGCCATGTCATGGCTGACCCTGCACTCTGACCCCAGCTTAGCTGGGATATGTGAAAAAGAAGAATTTCACTGTATATGTGCAAACATATAATGTGTGATAAATAAATATAATTAAAAAAAAAAAAATTGTTTAAGTTTAACCATTTTCAATGGGTCACATAGTATGAAGCTAAAGTACAAATAATGTTGAAACTAGAAACGTACCTTTAATTATTCGCAAATCTTTGTTTTTTGTTTTTTTTTAATAATATACTATTGTTAAAAATAATAATGCAATAAATATAACTATTTTTTGGATTTCAGACATGTACATCTGCAAAAGGGTGAAAAATTGAATTTGTTTTTTAATGGGGAAAACTAAAAAAATAAACTACAAAAAATGTGGACCATTGTGATTCAAAATGTTTAAGAATTACAACACAGGGGGGTCTGGGTAGGTCAGCGAGTACTGGCGCTAACTACCACTGGAGTCACGAGTTCGAATCCAGGGCGTGCTGAGTGACTCCAGCCAGGTCACCTTAGCAACCAAATTGGTCCGGTTGCTAGGGAGGGTAGAGTCACATGGGGTAACCTCCTCGTGGTTGCGATTAGTGGTTCTTGCTCTCAATGGGGTGTGTGGTGAGTTGTGTGTGGATTGCGGAGAGTAGCATGAGCCTCCACATGCTGTGAGTCTCCACGGTGTCATGCACAACGAGTCACGTGATAAGATGCGCGGATTGACGGTCTCAGAAGCGGAGGCAACTGAGACTTGTCCTCCACCACCCGGATTTAGGTGAGTAACCGCACCACCATGAGGACCTACTAAGTAGTCGGAATTGGGCATTCCAAATTGGGAGAAAAGGGGATAAAATAAAAAAAATTCAACTAAAACACAAGGAAGAATTATATTTAATCATTTACATTTTAATGTAGCCTATCAGTATAACAATAAAAAAATAGTAAAAATAAATATTTCCCTCCATATATCTTTTTTATTTTATTTACTAGTATATTTCATAACATGCAAATATCATGCAGGGAATTCCTTAAATGTTTGTGCATCACGATGCAAATGAATAATTGAACTAAATGTATGACTGAGATTTTAATTGCTTCATTGAAACAGATATGTAGTTTAAATTTTGAATAAAACATCGGTCTTATTGCTCTTAATTAAGAGTCACAAGACAAGCAGTGCACATGAAATTAGTCTATGTTTAGCTTGTTGCTTGTGTCAGTTATTACATTTATTGCGATTACAATTATTCACAATTTTGCTTAATTGTTTGTTTGTTTGTTTGTTTGTTTTTAATCGCCAGCTAAATTTACTCTAACTATACTATGAATAATGAATATATCACCCAGTTTTATGATGAGTAAAGGGGTAACTGTGTAGGTGTAATGTGAGGGTTGAAGTTCAAGTCTCTTACTTGAGCGGTTCGTCGAAGCGGATGGTGGCGGCACAGTGGAAGATGATGTTGATACAGGAAGTGAGTTTCTGTATGTCCTCTGGACTGATGGCCAACGCCGGCTGCGTGAGCTCACTGCTGATGGGAATGATCTTCTCGTGAAAGTCTGGATGATCTTCACGCACACGATCAAACAACTGCGGGGGAAAAAAACAATAGACATGCTGGTGTCAGCGTTACAAAATAATAATAAAGAGAGTGTGGAGAGTGACAAAACGTGACAATTATATTAAATTAAATTCACATAGAATTGCCAAAATCAATATAATTTTCCTTTTTTTCTTTTCTTTTTTTTTTTAATAAAGAAAGTGTGTTTGGATGAATCTTCTGATACCTTTCAAAATCATGTTCGGGTCATATTTCACTCCAGAATGAAAAGTGTAAATGATAATTGCATAAAGAAAATGATAGGACCCTGTTTTGTATTGTGACAAAATTTGCACGACAGTTAAGCACAAAAATGTTATTCTCATTACTGTCATGCTAAAGAAATTGTAACGGATTTACACGTTGCAGTAGTATTTGTTGAGCTGTTATTAGTTTATGCTGATTTAAATAATAACAAATTGTTTTACAGTACTTGTTTACTGTAATAAAGTAAAAAATACTGTATTACAGTAATGAAAATCTAATGATCATTGAAAATAATGATACTTACAACAAAAATGTGCTTAATTGTCATAAAACTAATGTCACGATGCAAAGAATCCTGTGCTAAAATGGTCTAAAAATAGGCTTTATTGTCTAATCTTTTTTTCTTTAACCCTATAAGCTGTTTGTATCAAATATGATACACAGCGTTTGATGGCTCCTGTTTCACTCTCTGTTCAAGTTGATGATCTAATCAACCTGTGGTATGCAAGTTTCACATGTTTATGGCACCATCTAGTGGTTATTTGTGGAAAAAGTGGTTTCAATGTTTATATCGATCTATTTAAAATGAAAAGTGACTCTTATGTTTGGGATAAATTACAGCTTATTTTAATAAATTAAAAGTGACAGTAATGATTATATTGTTACTGATATTTTAAAATGTGTATTTGCTTAATATAAGCATCTTGTGCTTGGTTAAAATGTTGTATATTATTTTATTGAAACCCCCCCCCCCTTTGAAATCCATGCATCAAATATGATACAACAGGCTTTTAAGGAATATCTCTTAATCATCATTACATTACATTCATGCCCACCACAAACATATATTTCTATGTATTTTCATATATGCAGCCTGCTCTGTTATTAGAAAGATCTCATTATTTTACATTACAAGCTGTTATGATGTCATCTTACCATAAGTTCATGAGACCCAGCGAAAAAAGTTTGACATTTTCCCTTTTTTAAAAGTCAGTATAGTGTTTGGTGCATAAAATACATATGATACAATTTTTTATTGAAAAAATTATATTTTATTCATATTGTATTTGAACTGTGATACATTTCAGTCCATATTTATTGAGCAAGAAGAGGAAGTTGTCATGGCCAAACTCTCAAACATTTAGTATCTCTGAAAAGCCCAGGGAGTCCTCTGATAATACCCCAAGATTTACCCCTGTAGAAAAACTTCAATAATAAATGTCCTGAACAAAAAGGAAGATAATGACCTTTAAAGCCGAATGTATTACATATGATACATAAAAAAAAACACATGATAAATTATTCTTTTTACGATTTCTTTTTAAAGTTTGTCTAATGGTACTTAAAACAGTTTAATGTCAAACAATTAGAATTTTCTGACAGTTCTTTCATATATAAGGCTTTACAGGGTTAATTTTGTGGTAAAATATGACCTGGACATATTATGTCACCATCTTCAGCATTTATGTAATGAAGACAACTATATGAAATGATTCGTTTTCACCACAAGTGTGTGTGCATTTAACATGTGCATGCAGTGCTTTCATACAGGGTAGCGTGATGTGAAACATGTGTGCACGTTATTAATGCTCCATGCGATCACTCGCATGTGATTTGAGCAGAAGAGAACGTGCCGTGATGTCTGGCAGAGTAATCTGATATCAAAAGAGGATTTGTGATGCCGCAGTATCCTCTCACACACACACACATGACTTATGTTACCCACAATTCCAAGGTTCTGACCGTGGCACATTCCTACAGCGGCAGCCAATCAGAATCATTTGCTGTATATCAGAGACGGACGTAATAACCGACCCCCTGTGACCCCACCAGCAGGCACCTGCCGCAAGCAGGACAGATGCTGCGCTATTAATCTAACAGCTGTTGAGTCTTAATAGTCCTCTCGTTCTCTAGCACAAACTGTGTGCATTTATTATAGATGTATCTAAGTGGAACAACTAGGAGCTTTTCTGAAGGAAATAGCTGTGCTTGCAAGGCAGGAATAATGTGAAAGTTTTAAGTATGTTTAGGTTTACAGTTTTGGTTCAGTGGAAAATAAATGCCACATCAGAGTTGTCTTAAAGGAGCAGTGCACCCAAACATCTATATTCTGTCTATATTATTTACTCACCCTCATGTTGTTCCAAATCTGTATGACTGACTTTCTTCTGTGGAATACAAAAGGAGAATTTTTGAAGAATATCCTGGCCGTTCTTTTCCAAACAATGAAAGTGAATGGGGACTGGGTCGGTAAAGCACCAAAATGACAAAAACAAAAGATAGAAGTATCATATAAGTATGGCACAAGCCATAGGGACTACTTTTACAATACTTTTATGGTGTTTTTTTATTTATGAAGACTGACAGCCCCTTAAAACACTAAACATATTTCCTTTTGTGTTCATCGGATAAAAGTGTGACACGAGGGTGAGTACATGATGACAAAATGTCTTTGACATTGTTGTAACATTAAGTATTTGTCAATACATAATGCAACGCCGTCTTTGGGGTGCAAAGGCGATCAAAGTCAGTCATGTTCGAATTTTAATCTTAAATTTCCTTACGTTTACAAAGACCAAAAACAGAAACACCCACGGATGAAATAACTATTTAAACTTTGCGTCAACGATTACACTTTTCAGTTCGAGTGGAATTAATTGCTGATAATTGGAGTATGTAAAAAGAAGAGGAATTTCCACACAGTTCTGTCTCTTCAAAAACTATAAAGTTTGTTAAGCAAGCACTTGACATTTCACAATCCAGTTCCTCCTGGCTTTTTGCCAGGGAAAAACTGCTTGGAAATTCACTGGGAATGTATGCAAGCAGTTTGTGTGTCAGAACAAGGGCCGATTTTATCAGCTTTCGCATTCGTTTAGCGAGTTGAGGATATTGTCGAAGGTGTATGTAGCAATGATGAATGCACTTCACTATGTCATCCATCTGCCTTCATTTGCTCCCCCTTATGTCGTTTCAAACCCATTTTGGAACACACACACAAAAAAAAAAAACATTTAGAAGAAAGTATGTACAAGAGCAGCACTAAAAACTACTACAGGAATAAAGCCAAAGTTCTCAAGTCCAATAATATAATCTCACTGCATAAATCTCATCATAACTGCCATTAACATATGGGCGAGGGTACAATCTGGCAATACACACACACACATTGTGTGACAGATTGGAGACAGTGGTCAGAAAAGCACTTAAAAGGTCGAGAAACACACACAAACTACAGCGAATAAAAAGAAATACATTTACGCTTTCATTGAGTACAAGTGGAAGTCAGGCATCAGATCGCTTAACTCCACCTGTGAAAGGGTTTCAAAATGTTTCAAAGTGTTAAGGAAGCTGAAAACTTCCTGCTGTGGTTTGTGTCGCCAGGCAACAAAAACACAACACACCCTGTGTGCTGGGAAATGATGAAACCACTACAACTTCAGCTCCCGGAAAAATCACAGCAATACTGCCTGAGCAAACGGCCAACACACTCACACACACATTGCATAGACACACAAACCGTTACACATGCAATGACAGGAAATGGTTTCATTAAAACATTGTGCACTGGAGTTTGCCAGGTTTGTGTTCCAAGGTGGCATCACATCTTTGAAAGATATTCCGTTTTAGGTCTGTTTGGGACACTTATTGGCGAGCAAGAAAGATGTTCCCCAGCTATTCACTGTATATTCTTAGAATCTAGTTTCCTCCTGTCTAAGTGGAATAAACTATATGCTGATGGTTAAGTCTGGCTACACAAGGCTAGTTTCAAAGTCATTATCCTTACTTCAAGAAATAGTTCACCCAAAAATAAGAATTCTCTCATCATTTACTCACCCTCATGCCATCCCAGATATGATGACTTTCTTTCTTCTGCAGAACACAAACGAAGATTTTTAGAAGGATATTTCAGTTCTGTAGGCCCATACAATGCAAGTGAATGGTGGCAAGAACTTTGAAGATCAAAAAAGCACATAAAGACAGCATAAAAGTAATCCATAAGACTCCAGTGGTTTAATCCATGTCTTTTGAAGCAATCCAGCTGGTTTTGGGTGAGAACAGACCAAAATATAACTCCTTTTTTACTGTACATCTTGTCATTGCAGTCTCAGACACGATCATGATTTCAAGCTCGATTACACTTCCTAGTGCTTGATGCATGTGCAGAGTGCTAGATGGTGCTAGGCAGTGTAACAGAGCTTGAAATCCTGATCGTCAAGGAGACTGCTGATGTCAAGATTTATAGTGAAAAATGTGTTACATTTTGGTCCGTCTCATCCAAAACAGACTGGATCGCTTCAGAAGACTTGGATTAAACCTACTGTAGTTTTATGGATTACTTTAATGCTGCATTTATGTGCTTTTTGGAGCTTCAAAGTTCTGGCCACCATTCACTTGCACTGTATGGACCTACAGAGCTGAAATATTCTTCTAAAAATCTTTGTGTTATGCACAAGAAAGAAAGTCACACACATCTGGGATGGCATGAGTGTGAGTAAATGATGAGAGAATGATCATTTTTGGGTGAACTATCCCTTTAACTGAGTTTTATTGAGCCAACTACGTACATACTATGTATAGTAGTTTAAATTCAACTTCATTAGGTTCGTCAAACTCAATTTACTAAGGTTTATTCAATTAATTTTCTATCTTTATTTTATTAATTACACTGTGTAACACAATTTTTGTTCCTGGGTAGTAAGTGTTATTTCCTAATTGCTTATGCCTCAGAAGTATAGAAAATGGCTATTATTCCCCACAAACTTTGCTTTTGTGACCAGGACAGTGATGTTATGAAATTTACCTATTTCCAATGAGAAAACGGGTGAATGTGTGTCTTTCACATAAAGTCAGAAAAAAACAACATATGAATCCAAAATCCTTCTTTATCTGTGGTCTGACGAAGACACCGGCTTTGACCTTTGGCTTTGACCTTTGCCTCAGACAGCTTAGGGAAGAAGTCTTGATGGTACTTGAAGGCTGCCGACTCCTTATCTAGAGCTCTGACAAATTGTTTCATTTGGCCCAATTTGATGTGCAGTGGTGGCATCGGCACCTTCCGGGGGTCCACCAGTGGCTCCCACTTGACATTGTTCCTCCCCGCAGAGAACTCGGTCTGCTGTGGCCAGTCCCGCCTGTGGTAGTGCACCTTGGTGTCCCTGCTGTCCCAATGGCAAAGATAGCAGGGAAACTTGGTAAAGACCCATCAGGAATGCCACCATTCTGAAGTCTCCTATGACCTCCCAGCCGTGCTCATCATACTTCAAGGCGTCCAGCAAGGTCTTGATGCTGTTGTAATCCTCTTTGAGGTGCACCGAGTGAGCCAGGGGAACAGATGGGTACTTGTTACCATTATGGACCAGCACGGCTTTGAATATGACTTTAGGATAAATACATGTTAACTTGGATTCATATGTTGTGAACGAAAAGACACAAATTCACCCGTTTTCTCACTGGAAATAGGTACATTTCATAATATCACTGTCCTGGTCACAAAAGCAAAGTTTGTGGGGAATAATAGCCATTTTCTATACTTTTGAGGCACAAGCAATTAGGAAATAACACTTACTACCCAGGAACAATAAAAAATGTGTTACACAGTGTTATTAGTACTGTATATGCCAGGTGAGCAAGTGAAAGGAAAGTAAAACTGTTGCACATTCAATTTAATTTGACTGCTTATAGAGCTAAGTAGCACTCAAATTAAGTATCACGTGAAAGTGTACGTCCATACTCCACCTCAAGTACAAGGGCCATTCTTCACCACATTCGAGAGCAACAGCGCCCGCCCACAGCCTTCAGGGTTCCGGAAGTATTTTCGCCATTCATTTCTTCCACAGACTTGTAATTAAATCCTTCATAATAGCTGTGAGACATTAACCAAACCAACCAGTTCTGAGGTGAATCACAACATCACAAACTTTGTTTTGAGGCAAAAAAGTATTTGAAAATCGAACAAAGACAAAGGTACAAGACTGTCTGTCTTTCATGAGGGCATGGACTACAATCCCATGAAGCATTGTGAATGATGTCATTGAATAAAAATCGATGGGAATATATAAAAAATATTGATTTAAGATGATTGATTATAAGTATAGAAACAATATATTTTACATTTATTGCTAAATATTCCAATATGTAAAAAAATATATTAGTTTAAGGGTGAAGGGAGATTTGCGGGTTTCATTTGCCGCAGTATTATTCTAAAATGTAAAAAAAAAATAATATATATATATATATATATATAATAAAGAATGAGTAAGTGTTTCAACACTTTTGACCGATAGTGTGTGTATATATATATATATACCATCAACCAACAACCTTGTAGCTCACGGTAGGTCTGTCTTTAAAGGTTTATAAGTTATCGTTGATCATCAAATCGTCGATGGGATAAATTAACCAGACTGTTGCGCTCTATAGTAACCTCCAGCCTAACAGACACTCTAAATATAATTTTTAAATACCAATATAATAGAATATTAAAAGTTAACACATTTCATAATATTCTCATCTTGCTCAATAATGCATAAAATAATACTTAATTTTAACATTTACTCTCCCTATCCAGTCCCATGCAAAGCATGCTGGGAAATTAAAGTATCATCAATGCTACATAAGCACCACAAAAAGTATTCATGCACTCCCAACTCTTCTAAACTGAGCAAGCAGCAAAAAACATTTTTTAGGAAAGGAAGTAAAGAAAAGCAATATGGTGTATTGAGGTCAAGTTGTTGTTGAGGTCACGCTTTTAAAAAAAACAAAAAAAACATTTGCTTTCTCTGTGGTGGAAGATGTACATGGTGGCAGTATGCTGGTACCAGTCTACCACAGGGCCCTCTGGCACAAATAATACAGTCGTGTGTGTGTGTGTGTGTGTGTGTGTGTGTGTGTGTGTGTGTGTGTGTGTGTGTGTGTGGAAGAGACAGAAAGAGTGTGAGATCATACTTCCTCAGTTCCTTTTCTGCTGTGCCCTTGGGTTATGAGGAGTACTGTGGTAAATGCACGCATGCACGCACACACACACGCGCACACACACACACACGCACACACAGTGATATATTTGTGTTCTAGCTTGCATTTAATTAGCTAAGCATTATGCGCTTTGAATAAATATAAAAAAAATAAAATGAGCACAAAAAAAAAAAAAAAACTAATTCAGACTTAAATTAAATGAGAAAAAAAGAAAGATTAATTGCCTCTGTAAGGAACACTCTGGTCTAATCACAGTGAAGATGATCCAGTAAGAACATGTTTACTCAGTCAATGAAAGAGAGCTGTTTTATCACAGGTAGATCAATATCCCTCTCTCAATTAGACTGAATAATTCACCTCAGATCTGCCAAACACACCTCACTGCTTATTTAAAGGAACATTCCGGGTTCAATACATGTTAAGCTCAATCGACTGCATTTGTGGCATAATACTGATTACCACAAAAAAAATTCTCGTCTTTCCCCTCCTTTTCTTTAAAAAAAGCAAAAATCAAGATTACAGTGAGGCTCTTACAATGGAAGTGAATGGGGCCAATCCGTAAACATTACAATACTCACTATTTCAAAAGAGTAGCCACAAGACATAAACAATGTGTTAACATGATTTTAGTGCGATAAAATCGCTTACTAGCCTTTTCTGTGTAATGTTACAGCAAATTTTACAACTTCGTTGCCATGACGATGTAACGTCGTAAACCCTAAAATGACCGTAAGAAATTTTACAGCTCAAATAATACACAAGTTTAAACAGAAGAATTAATGCAAGTGCTTTTATAAAATTATGAGCTGCATAATTCTGCCTTTAAACACTCCAAAAATGGGCCCCATTCACTTCCATTGTAAGTGTCTCACTGTGACCTCAAGGGAGGGAGGAGTCTAAAATATTTTTGTGGTAATCAATATTATGCCACAAATGCTGTCGATCGAGCTTAACTTGTATTGAACCAGGAGAATTCCTTTACGTTTTCAAATTCACAATACTGCAGAATACGGTTCATCTTTTAGAAAAACAAACACTGAAATGGCGAGTCTTTATTAACCTGTTAAACTTTGTGGACCTGCCGGCGGGTCCAAAAAATGGCGCTATATCGCGGAAGTCCCGGTATACATAAGTCAAGCATATGTGGTATCGTTTCAAAGCTTAGAATCTGAACGTTTCATAGATAACCATCACTTTTGCATTTATGTAACTTAAAATAACAAAATAAGGCCTTAAAACATCCGCGTCGGAAAAAAGCGCCACCTAGTGGTTATGTGGTAGAAATATTAATATGAATATAAAATCTTTAAAATAGCACTTAGACAAATCATATATCAAATGAAAGCTCTCATTCTCAGAAGTTTTCGTTGCACTAATACCACAGTTCAAAACATTTTCAAAAGAATAAAATAGTGAAATTAAAATTTGACCAGTTTTAGGCAGTTAGTCCACAGTAGCCTAGCCTAGCAAATCGTCATGGCCCTGTTCAAGCTGTCAACCTGCACCAAGTAGTGGGGAAACTTTCGGTCTTAATATAAGGAGCATCCATCGATGTGTATATGCTGTGTGCACAGCTATTAAAGAAACATTGATGCGGTGTAATATCAGGGTTTACATACATGATACATTCCTGATATTCAAGAGGCTATTTTAAACAATCATCTAATCTAAAGCATCGCCATCACAACTGCATTACGTCCCGCATATTTGTCCAGCAACTTTTAACGACCAACTGAACTTGATTGTCATCTAAAATAAATTTTAGCGTCATAATTGAATTTACATTTTCTGAAGAAGCTCAGCAAATGCGATCGAGGTCAAGAGGGTTAGATTTAAAATATTGAAAATGTATTGTGTATATTTATTTTTAATTTAAATCATCTTTGTGCACAGAAATATGTTTTTTGTATTGTGGGCTAACTCCGTGACTGCTGTATGTTATTCTGAATGGTGTGAAAAAGCAACTTTAATAAATAAACGGATGTCTACCACGATTAAATTAATCACAAACAGTAGCCAATCATTTGTTCTCCATCATACGAGATATTTGTGTTGGCACTCCTGGAAGTGTCATGTTTGCAGCATCGGATCTGTATGTCGTTAAGACTAATCCATAATCACGTACAATAAATTGGCTTTCAAGGTTGTATACCGTTGTCATGATAAACACAGGCTAACGACTGGGGCAAATTCTGTCATGTGACACTACATTTTTGCGTTAATGCCAATTGTCTCGATAAAAGTGTTTCCAAACCAGTTTTTCACACCATTTGATGCATCTACATAGAGTTTATGCGCTAGAGTTAAACAGAAAAACATTATGTCGACACTTTTAGCGATAATTTGCGTTTGCATCAGCTTAATTTTGATGCGCTAAAACGTTTTCGCAAAAAATCCTTGGATGGAAACGTAGTTACTATGTATAAATGATGAGCTTTAAATTTGAGTGTGAAAAATGGATGGGGGCTGCCCAAAAATGCTTCAGAGTTTAAGAAGTTAATTATGTATATAAAGAGTAGAGGACAGAATATAATGAATATGTTAAAAAAAATACAATGGAAGGGTTGTTTGATGATATTGAATAGCTTCCTACATTTGATTTTTCCCCTCAAACAACCAGAAAAAAGCTCTCCCCACATTTGCACCCCACACACTCTCATACACATAGCATCGGTACTGTCTCTGTGATGAGCCCTAATGAGGGTTTATATCAGAGGTCAGAGTTTCCACAGTGTTGATAGAATCTGTCCATCTGATCTCATGATGATTATCTGTCTCATAATACTTCAGCTTCATTCTGTGTAAGTAACGCTGGCTACAGCCCAGACCTCAGGTCAGTCTGACTCTGTCAGAGGTCACTTTAGATGAGTGTGTACTGTGTGTTCATCAAACTCATGCACTTTTCTTTTGAGAATGGATTATTTCGGTACACATGCCAAATCACATTTCTGATTTATCTGCATTAAAGTTACAAAACTTGAATGCACGCCCCTTCCTGGCGTTTGTGGTGTGAATGCCCATGGCTATAAGTCAGTTTCATTGTGTGGTCACAGCACAACAGAGTATGGAAATGCAGTTTGAGTTCTAAATGATACCAAACATGGATGGCGTTTGTGGTCAGGTTGCTACGGCAACAATCAAAGAGCATTTTACAATATGGCCCTAGGGAAAGCAGTGCATTACCTTCTCCTGCAGAACACTGGCTGGTTTTTCAAAGTATCAAGTTCAGGGAAAACAATAAAGATATAGCCCTGAAGACCACATACAAGTAAACACAGATGGATCGATGGGAACCTTTGTTCACCTGTACTGGTTCAGCTCAATATGACACAATTAACCATTCAAGGCTTAACACATCCTGTTCAGTTAACCAAATAAGGTCGATGTCAGGACATGATCAAATGTCATCCAATCACAAAGACTAAAATATCGTATAACACAAAGATAGCTCTGAAAGAGATCAGAAAAAAAGTCACCGGACTTAAAAATGTAAAAAGAAGGTGTTTTTAAAGATTTCCTGTTTCAGTGGCATACCCAAAATGAAAGGCTTATAACTCAAAAAAAAAAAAAAAAAAAAAAAAAAGGGATCAAGTGTTTGATATCATTGTAAAGAAAACTTTTCAAATATTTTAATGATATACAGTAGATTATGATACACTCTGAGACTCTCAGCCAAAGAAACTGCTGAAAAATAACAAAAAATGTATGTAGCCAAAAACGTACTTTTTTCTTATTTTTCTTGTTTGACATTATACATCTCTGGGTGTAAATAAAGTGTCTTCGAAAAACAAAGCAATCAAATGTTATAGCATTACAAACATAATTTATCCTAGTGTCTAAAAACGTCTCCATGTGTCAAAAAGCCTCTCCAAACAAATAAAACATAATAATTGTACATAAGAACTAATTACACATGCAAACACAACAATGACTAAAGGTTTGTACAGCATGCAGACATGATTTTAGTAATGAGATTTCACAGAATGAGTTTCATTCTGTGTCATTTGAGTCATCATTGAGTCTGTATCATGTATTTGGCGCCATCTTCTGGTGACCATATGTAACATTGGGCTTTGTGTGGATTATCTAATGATCTATACATCTGATTACCTTGTGTGGCACTCCTCTAAGTAATGGTATGTGATTTTATGTTCTGTTTATTATTCGTAAAGTTATAAGTGAAAAAGAGGCATATAAGCAACATCAACATAGTAGTCAAAGACATTTACTTAGCTATTACTCACTATATTTTTGTCTGTGAGTAAAACAAATAGGCTGTTTGTATTCTACACTTCTAGAGCTTTCCAACAATATATGATACGTGGCTATTTGATGAGTCTGATGTTTTTACTGATTACAATAATATGTGCATTTTTTATAAATTATCAAAACGGAACACTTCTGATTTTTCTGCAAATTTCAAAGCAGTTGTTCAGTTTTGGTCATAATGTCTACATGCATTGTAAAGAAGAGCTTCTAAGCTTTCAAACGATTCATATTTTGTGTTGGTCAAGACTGTAGTTATTAACATATTGATGATTATTTTTGTTCTTGTGGGCCACCGGCCCACCTCTCATCCACACTGGAACAGCGTTTAACCCCACCAAAAACAGAAACTTTCGAAAACACTCTCCATAACTGCATACTTTGGGAAACGATGAAAAAGAAAGTTTAAATGGAGGTTTTAAACTTAAACGGATCAGTAGAAACATGGACCTAAAGTGACCAGAACATACTATTTTGACAGCTTAAAGGGATAGTTCACCAAAAAATAAAAATCTGTCATTAATTACTCACCATCATGTCATTACAACCCTTTCTTCCATGGAACACAAAAGGAGATTTTAGGAAGCTTTTCTGAAAATCATACAATGATTGGGTGAACTATCCCTTTAAATGAATCAACAAACACACATACAGTGAACAGTGTTCTCACCTTATACTTCATCATGTCTTGAACGCGCTCTTGCATGGATTGGCCCGCCTTCGGCCGCACAAGAATGTAAATGGTGTTGATGTCCGGGCAGGAGCGCATAAGTTTCTCCACCAGCACCTTCCCCATGAAGCCCGTCGCACCCGTGATCAGAACGTTCTTCCCCGCATAAAACTCCGAGATAGAGGCCATGATGAGTGTGAAAGATGAACTCCTTCCTTCCTGAATGCTGAGAAAGAAGAGAATGAATGAGCATCTAATTCACCTGATTTACTAGTCAAAACTCTTCACCATTTGAAAGAGATACTACTGTTTGACTAGACATTACTACAGTGAATAGCTGTTTCACAGGCAGAGAAAGTTATAATATATTTGATAAAAGATAAAGAATTGTATTCTTCTTCTGTGGAATAGCATGATATTTTTTTTTACCTTTACAAAGGTCATTTTTTTCTAGCCTTATGACTCTGTCATCCTTTTGTCAAATATTATAATTTCAACAATTAATTCAATTTTAAAATGGCATGTTTCAATAATTACAAAATCGCATGAACTCTTTCAAGCCAATTTAATAAAACAATGAACATTAGTCAGAGATATGATTCATTCACCAAAATTGGTTAATGTTCTGTAAAATTATTACTGTATCATTAATAATGTTCTATTTAACATCAAGGCTATTTAACACATCCAGATATTATTATTATTAATATTATTATTATTAACTACATTTTAGCATTTGATAATTTTAGCGCGTGAGCATGACACCGAACTGATGCGGAGCGTGAGAAGCGGAGTGCCCGTCTGTGCGTGTTTATGGCGTGAGCATTCACCACTGACTCGGCAACATCTGCACAATTGACAGCACAAAACAAATAATGTTCAGCGAAAATTCCAGTGAAGAATGCGATGGATATATTAATTTGGAACTATATTGGATTGCGGGTGATTTTCCGTTAATTTCCGACCCTGGATGGAACTAGAGATGGAGATGAGAGATGTAACAGGTGTTTATGCATCTCTCTTCACCATGCAGCTGGTACATTACGCAAAACGTTTTTGCTATTTCTTGTTAGTGGTTCTCGCTCTCAATGGGGTGCGTGGCTCATTGTGCATGACACCGCGGAGACTCAAAGCATGTGGAGGCTCATGCTACCCTACGCAATCCATGCACAACTTACCATGCGCCCCATTGAGAGGGAGAACCAGGGGTGGTAGTCAGCGTCAATACTCGCTGAGCTACCCAGGCCCCCGATTTCTGTTATTTCTGCCTCTCTTGCAAATGTGCAGCTTTGATGATTATAAACAGGAACGATAGTTTTATCGTGTCGCTCGCTTATGGAGACGTGGCATTACGCCATTTACATGACGAATTAACAGCTTTAGAAAGGTTTATACATCTGTAACATCTTAAGGTCAGTATCTATGCGACAAAGCACTCCCTCACTGCGTGCGCTCACACTAAACTCAACAACTGCTCAATGCTGCACGAGAGAGAGTGAGAAACAAAGCGGATTTCCTCGCGCAGCTTCTGGAATTATAGTTCGATACAAAAACTAGTTTATTGATTTATTCATCTGTATCTATTGGTTTACTAATGCGCAGCTGCACTGTTAAGTGAATGCAAATGTGCGGTAATTTTCTGCATTATGAATGTGGAAATTGCGGGAATTATTAAAATTTTTAAGTCAAGGTGGGCCAAATCAAAGGTCCCTAGTTTGGGCGTCTCTGGTCTAGTTAAATTGAGCTTTTATTTTGGAGCGAAGCCCTTTCAGTTTCTGTTTGATGGTAGATACTCACTTCCGGATAAGCAGTTTGCTATATGGTTTAATGTGCTTATTAAACTGCGAAAGGCTGCAATTTAATTATATAAATATATTGTCTGCATGTGCTGCGCACTTCAAGGTTAATGAGTGCTCTGCTTTCTGTAATCTGCTACACAAAGAGCACGCATGATGCTCATGATCAGAGACTATTTAACCTTGAAAGGGACCAATGTGGTGTTTTCGGTGTATGAGTGGCCGGCTTCACACATTAATTTTGAACCATGCAGCACATGTAGACAGTATATTTATATAAATAAATTACAGCCGTTTGTGGTTTAATCATCACACTAAGACATATCATGATTTTAACATGAGAATTTTTGCATTCAGTCATTCATTTTGTTTATATCGCTGGTGCTTGAGGGAATGGACTATATAATAGGATGCAGATGCTTGAATAACCGGAGAAGAACCTCAGAATTAAATTGCACTTGGTCCAGCCTTCTGCACATTGTGCGTATGATTTCGCCAAACCCACTTGCGCCTAGACTTAGCGCATGCTTGGACGAAAATAGGCATTGCAATGCGTGTAACCCTTGCAATCTTTTTTTATTTTTATTTTATCTTTTTTTTTTTTTTCAATTTTGGAATGCCCAATTCCCACTACTTACTAGGTCCTCATGGTGGCGCAGTTACTCGCCTCAAACCAGGTGGCGGAGGAGTCTCAGTTGCCTCCGCTTCTAAGACAGTCAATCAATGCATCTTATCATGTGGCTTGCTGTTAAACGGGATGGCCTTCATAGGACAAATGGAGGTTACCCCATGTGACTCTACCCTCCCTAGCAACCGGGCCAATTTGGTTGCTTAGGAGACTTGGTTGGAGTCACTCAGCACACCCTGGATTCGAACTCGCAACTCCAGGGGTGGTAGTCAGCAAGCAAGTGCAACCCTCCTAATATTTATACCGTGATCAATGGAAACATGTAAATGCTTCACGCTGCAACCCCCCCAATGTTCAAGCCAAATCTACGCCCTTGGGTCTACCTCTGATATTTTCAGCCAACTATTACATCTCTGATACTAGTCCTGGCATGTTTTAGCTCAGTCTGACTGCAGCCGATCTGTCTGAACTGTAGACGTGGACATATTCTCATTTGTTCCCCACCCAAATGTGGAGAGAGATAGACAGTGCAGTTACCGGAAAAAAGAAAGAGAGGAGAAGACAAGATCAGCTGAAGGTCAGATAGGATTAACATTCAGGATGCCGTGAAAGAATCTGTCCGCTGCTCAAACATTCATTCATTCCATCACACATGCAAACATTCCACTCGTGAATTCCTCTCAGGTCACAGGCTTTCCATACACACATAGTAGAAACAGATTTGTGACGACAGACAGAAGACAAATTGAAAACAAAAGTCTTTAGTATTTTCATAACAATTTGGTATGAAAATAATGGTATGAAGAATTTCACATTTAAGTAACATTTTTGCTTCCAGTTTTTCCAAGTAATTATTCAAGTACACCAACACATCCTATACACAACCACAACACACTTCTACTGAGTTTCAAGATACAAAACATCAAAGATCTGTTTTCCCTTATTAACCATAAAAAAAAAAAACCCTGCTTTGAAAAGTGAACGAGCACAACATCCTGTTCTGTTTGGATATAAACAAGTCCTGAACGAGACAATGGATTTGCAAAAATGCAAAATAAAAATACAAAGTGTTTTTCTCTGATGTCGTTGAAGGTCGAACATCTATAGACGCCCATGACTGTGTTTTAAGTTTTCCCTGTTTTTGCATAAATGACTATTTGGGGGTTTCAAAAGCTCTAAACAAATTGGTGGTTTGACAGCTTCCATTATCAACAGCAGGCTGAAAAGTATTTCTCAAAACTATTAGCGCCAATCTAACAATACAATCTAAACTGCTTTACAGAAGGAAACTTACACTTCTGCTCATCAACCACAGTTATCAACCGGCACCAATAATCTCAAAATCGGCCAGTCTATCAGCCTACTAGATATAAATCATTTTTGTGATATGTACGACAGTACAAAAGGAACTAACCCAAATATTCACAAACACACACGCTTCAGCTCTTGGGTTTCAATAGTTCATAGTAGTGCCAGCAGGGCTTCAACGCCACAGTTACCCAGTATTTGAGGTTTACCTTGCCTTTCCACCGCCTCAAATCAAACCGGTGACCCCACTGACCCTTAACACATTATCAAACCTATTTTCAGCTACCACATGGCTACAGCTTACAACATGCGTCAGCAACACCAATTCAATTTATTATGCACAACTTCAACTGTGCGATTTGATACAATACAGAAACATCACATCTATTTTTTTGGGCTTGACTTACGCAAAGCACTGGCACGAGCAACTTTGACTGCAGAGGTGTGCTTCTCTTCCCCCCCCCAACCCACCCCCTCCCCTTCCAAGAATGGAGACGCAACTCTGATACAAGATAATACGTAATCCCCGTCACCAGCCAAAACTTCAGTTTTAAAGCAGAACCACGTGGAGAGTTTTAATTATAGTGCTGAACAAAAGTGATGCTTACAAGAACGCATATTGGTGACCTCACAGGAAACAGTCTACACAAACAGGAAAATATGATGAGTGGTGCAACCAGATTTTAACTGAAGTTTTATTTACAGTAGCTGCTAACAGATGCACACACAAGCTCTGCTTTTTCCAGGGTTCAATATAAGCAAAAGGAAAGATTTCATGCAAAAATGAAAATGTTGTCATCATTCACAAATTATAGTAGAGTACATACTTAAAGTTACATCCTCAAGTTGTTCCAAACCCATATGATTTTCCACTTTTGTTGAAAAGGAAATATTTTGAAGAATGTTTGAGCCACTGTTTTCCATACAAGTGGGCAGTGTTTTTTACTGCAAAGCTCCAAAAAAGGATGACTTGTATGCTCTGTTCCAAGTCTTCTGAAGTCATATGATATATTTTATATGAGGAACAGGCCAAAAGTAAAGTCATTCTTACCCTCTGCTATACCTCTAAAATTGTATTCACAGTTGTATATATTCAAATCTGCGCCGTGAAGATGTGTCAATGATGCAGGATGCCATTTTTTTCTCCTGTAATGTGACCAATCGCGTCACATCATGTTTGGAATATGTGGAAATGGGAATAAGATTTGAGAGCTACTAAGGGACTGTTTACAATAAAAAATTTAAAAAAAACAATCCACCAAGGAATTACATCAGTAACACATAACCAGAAGTTCATCTGCCAAGAAAACATTTGGAATAATGTACAGATTTTGCTGTTTCGGAAGGAAATTGGTACTTTAATTCACCAAAGTGGCATTCAACTGATCATAAAGTATAGTCAGGACATTACTGATGTAAAAAACAGCACCATCACTATTTAAAAAAAGTCATTTTTGATCAAATCTAGACAGCAGCCATCACTCCAACACCTTATCCTTGAGTAATCATGATAAATTGATCATTTGATACTAGAAAATCACTTGCCATTATATCAAGCACAGTTGAAAGATATTTGGTTCATTAAATGAAGCTTAACATTGTCTTTGTGTTTGTTTTTGAGTTGTCACAGTATGCAATAGACTGGCATGTCTTAAGGTCAATATTAGGTCAAAAATGGCAAAAAAGAAACAGCTTTCTCTAGAAACTCATCAGTCAATCTTTGTTTTGAGGAATGAAGGCTATACAATGCTTGAAAAGATTTCATACAAAGGTGTACACTACAGTCTTCAAAGACAAAGGACAACTGGCTCTAACAAGGACAGAAAGAGATGTGGAAGACCAGATGTACAACTAAACAAGAGGATAAGTACATCAGAGTCTCTAGTTTGAGAAATAGACACCTCACATGTCCTCAGCTGACAGCTTCATTGAATTCTACCCGCTCAACACCAGTTTCATGTACAACAGTAAAGAGAAGACTCAGGGGTGCAGGCCTTATGGGAAGAATTGCAAAGAAAATGCCACTTTTGAAACAGAAAAACTAAAAGAAAAGGTTAGAGTGGGCAAAGAAACACAGACATTGGACAACAGATAATTGGAAAAGAGTGTTCTGGATCTTAACCCCATTGAGCTTTTGTGGGATCAGCTAGACTGTAAGGTACGTGAGAAGTGCCCAACAAGACAGCCACATCTATGGCAAGTGTTACAGGAAGTGTGGGGTGAAATGTCAGCCACAACATTAAAACCACCTGCCTAATATTGAATGCTATTCTGAAATGCAGGTTGGCGCAGTTTTGGTGGCACGAGGGGGACCTATACAATATTAGGCAGGTGGTTTTAATGTTGTGGCTGATCGGTGTATGTGTGTGTGTGTGTGTGTGTGTATATATATATATATATATATATATATATATATATATATATATATATATAATATAATTTAACACAAGTACAATCTTAACTTTTCTGCCTTTCTGAAATGTCTTGCCCCATAGAATTAAATTAAAAGTGCATTAATGTAATGCCATTTTAGTTTGTTTTTACAAAGTGAGGCATGACTCAAACATGTTTTCTGTAGCAATCGAAAGAAAGTCAAACATGCTGCTCATAGAGATGAAGTTGTAAGTTAAACGTTTCTCGAAAGTGCAGATCATTGATTGTGTTAACTGCTGCAGACAGTAGCTGGTCTGGATCATATTTACGGCTCCTTGGGGAGGGTTGAGTCTCTGGTTTCTTAAGAATCTGTCACTGATAAAGGCAACAAACACAAATAGAGATGACCCAGAAAGCAATTAGTAGGGGCAGATAACGCAAGACAAGAATAGTGGAGAGACGAGAAATATCTGAACAATTTCGTAGATCCTGCACACCTGGTCCGTTCTCATAAAAGAGAAATAAACAGATCTCCCATAAGCCTGTAGCTCTAGTTCAGCAAACACAATTTTGCCCTGCAGGACAACTACTAACACCCTGTGGTATCAGTACCAGAATTAGAAAAAGCTTAATTGCAATTACTGTATGATCATTATACACAAAGTATTTGTCTTTGGTAACAAATGCAAAAAACAGTTCACACATAAATACAACAATTATACACAGAATAAAAAAAATAAGGTAAAATTTGTGCAGGGGGAATGTAATGTGCAGAATAAACATGAGTAATACTGTACTGACATCAGCTTCCAGTCATTAGTGTGCATGAATACACACTACACAGAGCAGCAACATATGGTACATATATACAGTGGCAAGATAAAGTGTGTGAACACTTTGGAATCAGCTGCTTTTCTGCATTAATTGGTCAAAAAATTTAGCATTGTTGAGTGTCAAGGTGGTCTTTGGCAAACTTCAGGCACGCAGCAATGTTTTTGTTGGAAAGCAGCGGCTTCCTTCGTGATGTGCTGCCATAGACACCATGCCTGTTTAATTAGTAGACTCATGAACAGAGATGTTAACCAGTTCCAATGATTCCTTCAAGTCTTTAGCAGTCACTCTAGGGTGAGCATTCTGTGGTGTGCCCTTTGAGTCATCTTGGCTGGACGGCCACTTCTAGAGAGAGTACCTATAGTACTAAATCATCTCCATTTATAGACAATTTGTCTAACTGTGGACAGCTGACTATCTTAGCTCTTCAAGATAACTTTGTAACCCTTTCCAGCTTCATGCAAAGTAAAAATTCTTGATCGTAGGTCTTCTGAGATCT
Source organism: Myxocyprinus asiaticus (assembly GCF_019703515.2). Lineage (NCBI taxonomy): Eukaryota > Metazoa > Chordata > Actinopteri > Cypriniformes > Catostomidae > Myxocyprinus > Myxocyprinus asiaticus. Next base: position 30,605,290 of record NC_059388.1, on the reverse strand, counting down.
CTTTTTTGTAAGGCATGGTCCACGTCAGCAGATGCTTCTTGTGAATAGCAAACTCAAAATGTTTGAGTGCTTTTTATAAGTCAAAGTAGCTCTAACCCACACCTCCAATCTCGCTTCATTAATTGGATGCCAGGTTTACCAACATTTGACTCCGAGTAGCTTTTGTTGACATTATTAGCCTAGGGGTTCACATACTTTTTTCCCAACCTACACGGTCAATGTTTGATGTATTCAATATGTACAAGAACAATACAATAATTTGTGAGCTAATAGTTAAAACAGATTGTTTTTTTATTATTGTAACTTGAAGATCAAACCGGATTTTAAGACAAATATATACATAAATGCAGGTAATAATAATTCCTTACATTTATACAGCACTTTTCTAGGCACTCAAAGTGCTTTACATAGTATAGGGGGAATCTCCTCAACCACCACCAGTGTGCACCATCCACCTAGATGATGCGACAGCAGCCATAGTGCGCCAGAACATCCACCACACACTAGCTATTGGTGGAGAGGAGAATAGAGTGATGTAGCCAATTCAGGGAATTGGGAATGGGGGCAATTTGGCCAGGACACCGGGGCTATACCCCTATTCTTTACGAGAAGTGCCCTGGGATTTTTAATGACCACAGAGAGTCAGGACTTCTGTTTAATATCTCAACGGAAAGACGGTGCTTTTTACAGTATAGTGTCCCCATCACTATACTAGGTCATTAGGACCCACACACAGACCACAGGGTGAACACCCCCTGCTGGCCTCCCTAATACCACTTCCAGCAGCAACCTTAGTTTTCCCCAGGAGGTCTCCCATCCAGGTACTGACCAGGCTCAATCCTGCTTAGCTTTAGAGGGCAACCAGGCAAGAGCTGCAGGGTGATATGGCTGCTTAGGTAATTCCAAAGGGTTCACATACTTTTTCTTGCCACTGTATATATGTATTACACTCACAATTTTTAAAGATGCAAATCATAGGGGGGCCTGGGTAGCTCAGTGAGTAAAGACGCTCACTACCACCCCTGGAGGTCACAGGGCATGCTGAGTGACTCCAGCCAGGTTTCCTAAGCAACCAAATTGGCCTGGTTGCTAGGGAGGGTAGAGTCACATGGGGTAACCTCCTCGTGGTCGCTATAATGTGGTTCGCTCTCGGTGGGGAGTGTGGTGAGTTGTGCGTGGATGCCGCGATGGATGGCGTGAAGCCTCCACACGCGCTATGTCTCCACAGTAACACGCTCAACAAGCCACGTGATAAGATGCATGGATTGACGGTCTCAGACACGGGGGCGACTGAGATTCGTCCTCCGCCACCTGGATTGAGGCGAGTCACTACGCCACCACGAGGACTTAAAGCGCAATGGGAATTGGGCATTCCAAATTGGTGAGAAAAAGGGGAAAAATCAGAAGAAGAAAAAAAAGAGATGCAAATCATATTAGTTTTATAACAATATTTCAAATAATTTAACTTCTTTAGTCCCTGTGAACACTTACTTCTGAAATGAATTTCTCAAGGAATATTCAAGGTGCTTCTTCCTTCCCTCTTTTCTCTAATCGAAATGTTTCAAACAAAACATACACCGATCAGCCACAACATTAAAACCACCTGCCTAATATTGTGAAGGTCCCCCTCGTGCCGCCAAAACAGCGCCAACCCGCATCTCAGAATAGCATTCAGAGTTTATATTCTTCTCACCACAATTGTACAGAGTGGTTATCTGAGTTACCGTAGACTTTGTAAGTTCGAACCAGTCTGGCCATTCTCTGTTGACCTCTAATCAACAAGGTGTTTCCGTCCACAGAACTGACGCTCACTGGATGTTTTTTGTTTTTGGCACCATTCTGAGTAAATTCTAGAGACTGTTGTGTGTGAAAATCCCAGGAGATCAGCAGTTACAGAAATACTCAAACCAGCCCATCTGGCACCAACAATCATCCATGCAATTATCTAATCAGCCAATCAAGTAGCAGCAGTGCAGTGCATAAACTCATGCATATACGGGTCAGGAGCTTCAGTTAATGTTCACATCAACCATCAGAATGTGGAAAAATGCGATCTGTGATTTGGACTGTGGCATGATTGTTGGTGAAATAAGATTTTTTGATCACTTCGTTATTTTATTTCTTTTTTCGTTTAAAGTGCCATTTGAATTTAGAAATGTCTTCTGTTTATGTTTTTCGTGTTTCAATAAATGAATTACTTTTTTAAACCAAAATCAATAAAGCAGCCCTCGGCAGCGGGGTTGACGATGCAATCGGATATCGCGATATTATCGCTAAAATATTTTTTACATATCGTCCAGCCCTAGTTGATTGTTGTGATATGTATGAAGTCACCATGAGGGTGATTAATGTTATCTCTGGTGAACTTGGAGCCTGTTAAATTATGTCACTCGTCTCTACTCACTTGTACTTTACTAAAGTGCAGATTTATGTGCACTAAAAAGTACTGAAGAGAATCCAATATGCCATATGGCTAACTGAGATTCCAGTCATAATTTTCTTTATACTGTATAAGACGTGCTATAGCTAAATGTAAATAATTGAATAAAAACAATGATACTTTAATCACAGATGAGTTAATTTTACTTGTAACTATTTAACTTTACTTAAATTAAGTTTACTTCAGCCAAATAATATGTTTACTTAGAAAAAGCATGCACACTGATTGCCTTAAAATTTCATGACATGCCAAAGGAAGTTTCAAATCCCATTTCAACATCAGTCATTAGTTCTCGCGGCCTCACCCAACCCAAGCACCGACTGTCTGTTTGCAGATTCACATCAGAGAATGCAGCAACTCGTGATGACTCGAGAAATGACAGTCCAACAAACACGCACCTTTCAAATGAGCACAGCGATCAAGGCTAGAGTTGAACGTTCAACTTAGTTCACGTCCTGATGGCAAGAGCACGCTTTATAATGATTCAATTCAGTTTCTGAACCACTACATGCTACTGTAAATCCTTTGTTGCTGAGATAAAGGGTTGAACACTTTCAACACAAGGAGTGGCACGCAAGAGATAATAGTTCTTGACAGGCAAAGACAGGTGCTAGCAACAATGCTAAAAAAGCTACAAAAGACACATACAGTAACACCGTAATTGACATGACTGTTTTAGGTTAAGGATTTATTGTGTTTTGTCACACGAAAGCAATGCTCATTCATCACTTTTTTATAACATAAATCCCATAGACTTACACTAAACCAAAGCCATATCTAGAGACTAAAAGGCGGTCGCACACCGGACGAGAAGCACCACACCACGCCACGGTCAGGACATGACACAGGTATCAAACACGGGGCATGTTGATGCGTTTCAGGCTGCAGACAGTACACACAAAGGTTACCATGGGTTTTCCCTGCTTCAAGACTGAAGAACACTAAAGTAAATAATCTATGTCCTTTGATAATGATTTGGGTTGAATTTAATGGAAAAAATGCGAGTTTAACCTCCTGAGACCAGAGCGCAACTTCTACGTGCAATTATTAATTTCCCTTTTTGATTTGTAACTAGTAGCCCCTACTAAACATGCAAAAAATTATATATATATTTAGAGCAAATCGTTTTCCTAAAAATGCATGTCCACATACGGGGACAGTGGAACTACGTTGTGAAATTTTAAATGATACCTATACATCAAATCGTTTATTATGTTTCCAGGAGTGTTGGTTATTCATGTTTATGAGATGTTACAGACATTACATCATAAATTAGCATAATTAATTCAGATTCAAAGTAATGTCCAGCATCATCCAATCACTGACAACCATGCTAAAATAAAATGATACATTATAAATTCTGAATATATGTACTGATTATCATTGTCACATGTCTGTCAAACATGTTGAGTGATCCAAACATCATCTGCTGCCTGAAACTGAACTTTTGATCAGATTTTAGGAGTGAATGCACTTAACTGCATAGAGAGCTATAGGATGCTCCCTTGCTCCCTATTTAGTGAATGACTTAACCTCCAGTGTGCTGTCTGTCTGCACTGGTCTCAGAACAGTTTGAAATGCACCTTATTTTCATCCTAACTCCATATAAAGCCTCTGAAAGCAACATTTATCAGCTTTTGGATGAATCCATTGATTCTCAATGTGATAATGCACAGTAAATATATGTCCACTATAGAGGTCTTTGTGTTTAACAGCATGCTGTTTTCCGATAAATCGCTCAAATTTTAAAAATGGCATATCGGATTAAACTAGTGGCTCTAATAATTTGATTAAATACTTAATTAGGTTTTGTACCAGATGTAGTTATGTTGGCGTTTGTGATCGGCACCATGTTGTTGTGTCACATGACTCGGTGCGTCAAACGTTTAACCCTTTACTGCCAGCCCAGTGTGTCCAGAATTGAGATCAGTTGGTTTAAATGAAATTATGCATAGCGTACAGGTATAGCGAAGACAAAACAATGTCCTCGCAGGAGGACACGGGGGTCGCACAAGGTTAAACACGATGGCCTTCATAGCACAAATGGAAATGTAATTTTACATATTATATATTTTACACCTGTCTACTGAGGTACTTCTACACGGGAATTAACATTACTTTCATTTGAACATCATATTTTCGGGTAAATTGGCATCATTTTTTCAAAGAAATGATGATCGTTTACATTAACGCTAAGAATAGTGGGTTGTAAGTGCCAACAAAGGATACACTTCCTGCATCCTCCGAATTCCTGTAAAAGAATGACGCATTCGAAGGCTGCATTTGGAGTGTCCTACTTGTTTTCTGAAATGAGACATATCTCCGTGACGTATGCGGGGGACAAATGCAACCTCCGGAGCGAAACAGCTTATATATATCTATCTGTAACCTTCAAACTTTTTTTTATTTTTTTATTAGTGTTATACTTATAGACAAGCCTTTATCAAGCCAACCTCAAAGTTTGTCTTGACCTATCTGCAACAAAATAAATCAAGACTATTAGACTATTTAGCATTGTCTTCCATGTTGTTAGAATGAATGGCTACTTTAAACATATAAATCAATGCAAATTCACTTTTACTAGGACAGGGATGAATGGCAAGTAGCCTAACAGTTCTGTCAGGCATGGTTCTGGCTAATTAGGCCTATGGTGTAAATAGCACTTCCAAGTCACATTAATTATAGCGCAGTCCAGAGGGAAAAATAGAGTTACAATGACTACAAAATCTATTATAGCTAAAAAGACAACAGTGGAAGTGTGCACTGCAAATATAAAAGCTTCAAACTCACTTGTGCCGACACTTTATCTACAATGATAAAAGTAGGCCTAAGTAAACATCCCATAAGTCATATATAATGCACAGACTGAAGATTTAGTTCAGGGTTGTTTAAAACTTCAGTGTCTGTTTTTGGCCAAAACTACTGTACTGCCTATCTAGGAAGCATTTTAAGGCATCATATGTACTCTTCATCACTCTTGATGCAAAAAGGTGGTTAGCATAATGACGTGAAGACTTACAATCCATGCAGCCATAGGTTCAGTACAAGTAAAGCTCTATCGACAGCAACTGTGACAATGCATATTCATTGTGTTATTCCTGTGAATTGTGTTTGCACCTTCATGGTATAATTGCAAGTAAAATATGAATGTCACCAGGTTTATCGGTGTTACGTGGCCATGACAGCAGAAATATTGGATATAACTTTTTACAGACGAGGTCAATAAGCGAGTCTATCCAGCACGTTTAATCTTTAAGTCTTGAGGGTACACTTTGAAAACAGTGAATATTTGAATGTTTATTGCCTGGCCCTTTGTACATTGTAAGTGCATTATAAATAGTTTTTGTAACTAATGTACAAGTCGAAATTATTTTCAGAGAAAATTGCCATTATGCCATAAATGCTGTCAATAAAGCTTAACTTGTATTAAATTAAAAACATTCTTTGAATCAGAGCAGATGACTTTATTCTATGAAGCTACTTCTAAACCTTTTAAGACAAAACACACATTTAAGAAACGAGGGCAAACAAGGGCACGCGTACTAGGCCTAGTTTAAAGATTCCCTCTAAGCAGTACACATCATCCTGGTTTCTCCTTCACTTGTGTATGTGTATTATGACATGACAAATTCTTGAATAAACATGCTTTCTTAGAATATATGATTGCCGCTGATTGCAATAAACTGATTTCAAGGGACACTAGCAACAGGCAAGTTCCATAAAACAACTAACCCATTATCTGTCTGCAGATGTCCCTGTTTGTCTGTCTGGCTCCAGCAGTATCAGTTTCAGGGTCCCTGTGGTCCAGATAACAGAGTAGCCCAGCTCTGTGAGGTTGCCTTAAAGTCAAAGGTTCACATGCATGCTGCTGAGCAAAACTACAGCAGACTAATGCATATCGAGTCCATGTATGTCAGAGTGTATGTTGTAGTCAGTGTATTGAATGTTGAATAGTTTCTGTTCAGTGTTGTTTCTGCTGTTGCTGGAATACCCCTTCAGGCATAAACAAAGGACTGTATATTTGTGATCAACCATCTGTGTAATTTACTGTAAATTAAACCTGGTCATGCCCTCTGTTTATGGGTTAATCTGACAAAACTGTCAAGAACATGTCAGGGTCATATTCAGCACTAAATCACAAGTAAAATTAAATACATATAGTGACAACAATATAAAGCAGGTTGAAGGTCCATTATGACAACAGTCAAAAACATGAGAATATGTTGGGGGAATGTGCTTAATTTTCATTAAAATAATGTCACAATATTGTAGTAAAATAATCTGGACTTCCTCCATGCAATATACTGTTAATTTTGGCATAAAACATGGATATGTTTTGGTGAGATCCATCCTCAAATGCAACATTGTAGCACAGTTTAAGAATCATTTTGCTACAAAGCAAAACAACTTTGTGAGCTCAAAATATCATCTTGCACGTGCAGAAATGTTTGTGTGTGCTCAAAATATCATCTTGTGCATGCAGAAAATTGTTTTGCACTCAAAATATAATCTTGCGCATGCAAAATAACTTTGTGAGCTCAAAATATCATCTTGTGCATGCAGAAAATTTTTTGTGTGCTCAAAATATCATCTTGCACGCGCAAAACACATTTGTGCTTAAAATATAATTTTACGCGTGCAGAATTGTGGCACATATATAACTCCATAATCCCGCCACACCATCTCAAATTTAAACACTAAAGTAACATTACTTTCAACAAGTTGTTACTGGTATTTTGTGACAGCTGCGTGGCATTTGATAGTGCCGTCCGAGTAGATGAATCGTTTCGTTCCGTTCCGCGCTGAAGTGACCCATGTCCCGGCATCTTCTCTTCTCTCGGCCTGTTAAACCAGCGGACCTAATCACGCAAATGGGAATGCGTTCAAAAACTGCTAGACGGAGCGCAACGCTACAGACGCGCGTTTTCCACAGTTGAACTACTGAACACGCCGTTTTAAAAACCCCAGCGAGACGCGGACGCAACGGAAAAAGACGCCCGTTCACACTGAAAACATTTTTGTGCTGTTTTTCCAATTGTTTTTCTAGGTCAAAACTTCACCTGTTAAAAACGCACCGCAAGACACTTACGTTTATGACGCCGGGTCTATCTATTTTATTTATTGCGCAAAGATGTATTCAGTGTGAACGGCCCCTAAAGCAAGAATTAACATAAATAGCGCAGACGGAACGCAAGAACGCAATGCTTTTGTATTTGCCACGCGTCCCGTAGCCTATACAAAACAGAACGAAATACAATCCGTTTTAAAATAGCATTTGAACTTATCTCGACTCTCACTCTTCAACACAGAACGCATTCTTCTCTTCCTCAAGGATGCTTCAACAAACCGCGACGCGTTTCTCTTGTGTCGCTAAAACACGGTAGGAAAAGAAAAGCTACATTTTGCTCTCAAATACAGTAGTGTATCTCGACTTACCTTGATCATGAATCACGCCGGGTGTAGACGTTCAGGAACCGCAGCTGATGAGAGCAACGCGGACTCTCTCTCTCTCTCGCTCGCTCGCTCTCCGCTGTCAGACCGCGGGTGCGCGCTCCACAGAGCTGCAGTGAACATATGGAGTGACATATGTGCCACAATTCGGCACGCGCAAAATTATATTTTGAATGCACAAAAATGTTCTGCACGTGCAAGATGAAATTTTGAGTGCAAAAAAACAAAAACAAAATTCTGCACATGCATGATGATATTTTGAGCACACACAAAAAACATTCTGCACGCACAAGATGATACGTTGAGCGCACAAAAACTTTTCTGCACATGCAAGAAATTTTGAGCACACAAAAAGTTATTTTGCACATGCACACTCAGTTTTGTAAAGCAATGTATCTTCTTGCAAAGATTGAGCAAACGAAAATAAATGTTGTGCTTAGTTTATTTGAATGTGAATTTGCTCAATTCTTACATTTTGCTTTCTCCTATCTACTCTGCATGCAAAATACCTTTTTCAAAATATCTAATATCATTTTGAGCATGCAGAACATTTTTTTGTGTGCTCAAAATATAATTTTGTGCATGCAGAATTGTGGCACAAGTATAACTCCATATGATTGCGCCTTCTGGCGCAGCTGGACGTGCAAAGATAGGGGGCAGCAGGGGCACACGCCCCTTTCATTCACAAATCTAAAAGGTGCCCTTCTGGGCGTCCAGAAAAAAAGTAGAAATTTTAATAATGAAATTAATTTAAATTTCGTTATAATCTCACAATAACAGTAATTATGTGTTATGAGTTTTCTTGTAAATCACAGCGGTGATTTAACAGCGCGCGCTACAGCAGATTGGGGGCTGTTTCTCATCGCAAGTGATTCCCACTATTCCCTACTCACTCCGAGGTGCAGAGCCCTTGAAGTGGATAATCTGAAGGGAACACGGAATTACTGTATGAACGTACCCTTCATCTTGTGGAAGGGCCCATTCATTTTCTCACCTCCCGCAGCAGTGGTTAAAAAGGTATTCAGCATGTCAGAAATGTGATTCAGCAGTTTCTTTCAGAATCAAAGCACATACTTATGTTCTGCTAAGAGAAGCCTCATTTATTGGTCATCAGGAAGTGGTGTAGTTCTGAAAATGTGCTGTGGTAAACCCTTTGATCTTTGGTGCCTTTAAGAAATTCGTTCTGCAAAAGCATTTCGTACATTTTCAGATTTAGTCTTCATTCCTTGAACAGTTTGTTGTCCCTCTTGTTATACAAGCTCAAGATTGTATTTGTAACCCACAATCAGATGTTTCTGAGAGTATGGAAACATATAAAAAGGAATGGGGCTAGTTGTCACGTACTCCGGTGAATATCTTTTTAAAAGTAAATTTCTGCAAATTTCTACATGCTTTATAAGGTCACATAAGATATGCAACATTTACACTGTTGTTGCCCAGGAAACAGTGCAGTTTATTAAGACATTTTGAATCCATTATCATGGCATATTGTCACACAGTATGGGGTAAGTTGTCACAGTGGGAACCTACCATTACATAGCCTATTACAGGCAATTGAATGGCATTTCAGCTAAATTAGACAGTAAAACAAAGAAACACACAATTATTAAATGATAATGCCTGATCTCACAGTTTTTGACATGCAAGAAGCAGCTTTCCTTTTTGAAAGGAAAATAATTTTAAAGTGTTAAATAGACCTAAAGACTAATGCTTGATCATTTATATTCATTAAGTACTCAACAGCACTCTAGATTATTGTTTCTTAGAGAAAAAAGGTACCGTTTAACCTCTTCAACTCTGGTGCATTTTTGGGCTGCCACCAGCAGTTTTTCACACTCAAATTTAAAAGCTCACCATTTACACATACTGTGGAATAATTGCAAAAAATTGGTTCAGTTTTTCAGAGAACCCCCAAATAAAAAAAGACTCAAATTATTCATGAATAATACTGTATGTGTTTATAATCTTATGATAAACAGAATAAAAAAATTGTTGTCCTAACTTTGTAAGCATGCAATTTCGGTTTTGTTCAACCCCATCTCCCTTCAAATAGTCTTATTTTATTCCACTAGATGGCGTGAAGTGCTAGAAATGTTTTTTTTTCCCTCTTTTACCTTCCGTCACAAAATGCAGATCTGAAATGTAGGTGGCGCTCTAATGCATTTCAGCCATCACAGATGTGCTCGTCCATAGACATTCAGTCTAATTTACAGTTCTTGCACTACCTTCATTTTTTCATCCAATATCTCGGCCTCTGAGTGGACTAGAAGCTCAATCTAGGTGCGAGATCATTCCTTTTGCGATGATGTATAACATTTTATCATCAATAGTCGATAACATATATTGCTGATGATCTGTTTTGCATGCTTTTCCTGCGGCACTGCATATTTTGTTTAGGACATCTAAGATATAACACTGGATTATACAGCCAAAGAAGCTCATAGACAAGTAAACAATGGCTCATCTTTTAGAGAACTTGCTAAGATAAAAGCATATATAATGTTTTGAGCTATTTGGGGCTTACAGCAGCAGTGACTGGCACCTTAAAGAGACATTTGTATTTGATGTCTTACAAATATCATATTTCACTTTGTGATTCTTTTGAAAATCTTTTACAATGTGGTATTAGTGCAATAAAATAAACTAAAATCTTTTAAAAAATAAAAGAGAATGAGAGCTTTCATTTGATATATGATTTGTCTATTTAAGTGCTGTTTTAAAGACTTTTAAATTCATATTAATATTTCTACCTCACCACTAGGTGGCACTTATTTGCAAGGTGGATGTTTTAAGGCCTTATTTTGTTATTTTAAGCAGTAAATGCAGAAGTTATGTTAATCTATGAAAAATTCAGATTCTAAGCTTTCAAACTATACCACATACAGTATGCCTGATTTAAGTATCTAGGTACTCGAGCATTTTAAGCGTAAACATTTTTCATGATTAGCGCCCCCTTTTGGACACGTCAGCAGGTAATGTCACCTCTAGTTAAATAATTGTACACCAAAGACATATTTATATGCATTGTTCCTCTGGGAACAAAACAATGTACCTTTTTGTCTCCTTAAGGGTACAAATGCATACCTAAAACCCTGATGAAGGCTTTGTAAGCCGCAACACGTCAGTTTGTGGCATGTTTTAATTCAATAGCCATGACTTAAAGGCTTTTTTTTCTTTTTCTCCCCAATTTGGAATGCCCAATTCCCAATGCGCTCCAAGTCCTCATGGTGGCGTAGTGATTCAATCCGCACATCTTATCACATGGCTTGTTGAGCGCGTTACCGTGGAAACATAGTGCGTGTGGAGGCCCATGCTATTCTCTGCGGCATCCATGCACAACTCACCACACGCCCCACCGACAGCTAACCACGAGGAGATTACCCCATGTGACTCTACCCTCCCTAGCAACCGGGCCAATTTGGTTGCTTAGGAGACCTGGCTGGAGTCACTCAGCACACCCTGGATTCAAACTCACGACTCCAGAGGTGGTAGTCAGTGTCAATACTAGCTGAGCTACCCAGGCCCACTTAATAAAGGCTTTTGAAAAATGTAAACCCTACTCTGAGTGCCTTGGACAACTAGAGCATCTGAACAGAATATCCCTTATCCAAAGAGCACCAGTAGAATTATTATACACCCAAGTAGCACTCCTTGCATGCTGTGTTTGACTGCATACCTAAAACCTTTTGTTCTAAACAATGCCATTAACTGCCTGGATAATATTTTGAATGTCCCATAGAAATATATTGTTATAATATGAAAACTTGAATTCCTTGTTTGCATTTGGACATACAAACAAAACTTATTGCCACTACTGTGTCAGCAACCCTGAGATAAAGTGATGCACAGAGTACTAAGCAATATGTACTATGCTACAATAATGATACATTTTCATAATTTGATCAAGGTTCATGAAACAGAGAAACATTTTGATCCAGGAACTGGAGCTATGGTGGAGAAAACTGGTACTATCAGGTACAATTTGGATGAATGGGTTCATAAAACTACAAATACCCCTTTGTGCGTTATTTCTTTATGTCTATAATACGGTTATTTTACTTCAGACAGATCAGTTGAAACATTAAGGTTCTTTGTGTTTTAGACGGTTCAACCACTTTGCAAAAACACAAGGACATGTCTGCACTGCTACTTTAGATGCAAGAACAGGACTGAATGGGAAGCACACTTGCTTTGATCACCGAGTAGATAGAAACCACTCCCAGATTACACAAAGATCTCTGACCTGCAGGCTAGTACAGACCCGTTTACTCCAACTTCCACCACATTCTCTGTCTGTTGCTACATTTCATTTGTTGTATTCATCCTGGAACATCAGGTGGAAATAGCTTCAGGTCACTTTAAACAGCATTACAATGGGAACACACTAAAATTTAACCTTCACATCCATGTATAAGGGTAGCAGCATAGCATCTGCAGATATAAAAGGCAATTTCATTTTTTCAGTGCATTAATTGAAGGTATCAAAGCCCTCAAGCAAGCAGTTTATACGGCACAATTGCAACACAACAGCAACTTTGTAAATGTTGCCACCCATATTTGGATAACATCACCAAACATTCAGTCTAGCAACTTTTCAAGTGTTAGGACACTCCACCCTTAATCTTGGGTAAACCAATCTAGACAGTTCATGCAATCTACAATAAGTATGTCTTATAGAATAAGAACTGTTAGTAGTAAGTGCTGGAATAGATTTTCATCTAATAAAAATCAGCTAAAAAAAAATTAAACTCCGGTATTTCAGTCAGAGGAAAGTAAGATCCAGTCCAGATGTCAACCAGGTGTGTAAATAAGTTACATCCTATAGGCTAACCTTGACACCTTATAGCACAGGAATAAGTTTGTATTTGTTGTGTTTTAAAAGGGGGAGAAGCTAAATATAACAGTTTGCATGTAAACATTATTGTGTGTAGTTAACCTGGCCCATATTTAAGGGTTAATTTTCATTCAAACATTTCAACAATGACTATCATTTAACCATATTTGAAATAGGTGTCCAGTTTCACCAGGAAACACGTCCTCTTCTGGTGAAAGCATGTAAATGCAAGGGTTCAGTGTTAGATTTTCATTTTTTCCCTAAGGGCACACCCTATGTGGACATCATCCACCACTGAATAAGAATAATATTGGGTCTTATTCTCGGGACTCTGGAGTCTGTCAGGTTTCAAAATTAAAAGGTACAAAGAATCTGTTAACCCTTTAAACTCTGAATGCATTTTTAAAGATTTTCTATTTCAGTGGCATGCTCAAAATTAAGGCTTATAACTCAAAAAACCAGAGAGGGTCAATTGTTTGATATCACTTTAAATGAGCTATATCATTAAAAAAGTATTATGATAAATTATGAGACTCCCAGCCTAAGAGACTGCTGAAAAAATCACACACACAAAGACCTGAGCCAAAAATCAACTTTTTATTTTTCTGATTTGACATTATATATCTCAGGGTGTAAATAAGTGTCTACAAAAAAACTGCTTTTGTTTCAGTATCATATCACATGTGACTGAGTAAAATGTTGTATTGATACAAAGCAATCAAAAGTTATAGCATTACAAAAATAATTTATCCTAGTGTCCAAAAGCCCCTCTGAACAAATAAAACATAATAATTGTACATAAGAACTAATTACACATGCAAACAACAATGATTAAAGGTATGCTCTCTCTCCAAAGCATGCAGGCATAAGAAATGATCTCATTCAGTTCCATTCTGTCTTTTGAGTCATCATTAGCTGCTTTTCCACTATCGGGCCAGTGCGAGCAAGGGCTATCAACTGGCCAGCCGGGGCCAATAGCTTCGGACCTCGAGCCGCAAGACCCAACTCAATCTGCATTTCCACAATCGGGCCAGTAACTCTGCCCAAAAACCCACCCTTAATACGCCTCTGAGGTGCCAACGTCACACACTCCGGCCATTTCACAAGCAAGAGGGAAGCTCAAGCGAAGGCATCATGTTATGTATTTATCTAGAATATTAAGTTTATATCGAATGTAAACATTAAGATAAGTTATCGTTGACAACTCATCGACTGCCATGGTGTCCCAAGTGGTCTCTCCACTATCAGCAATGTCCCAACACACCGTCTATGAAAGTTCAGTGAACCATGTTGTCATTTCTTTGGACACCACTTTTGTCAATTGGCCGTTTTATCAAATTTTTTCTGTGCCCGCATTAAAAATAAATAAAATTCCCGATCCTGTACCATTGTGTGCTGGATACACAACCTGGGAAGTTTGGCGAATGTCCGGTTGGCCTCGTTTGGCCCAAGAGTAATCGGCGGACTAAAGGTCAATGGCCCCCGAGGTGGTACGATGAAGCCCCGGAAGTGACAGTGGGAACGCAACTGGCCATAGCACATCCTAAATTTGGCCTGATAGTTTATGGCTATTGAATTGGTGTCATGTACTTTGTGCCATCTCCTGGTGGCCATATGTAATTCGAGTGAACGAGCCTCTCTGCCCATATTGATGACTTCCACCTCTGGTTACAGCAATCTGAATCCTAATACGATTGGTTTAGCATTCCATGATGATGGACAACGTATTACATTTCATCTAATCCAGGAAAGCTAATGTGTTTTAGCCAGCTACCACATTATGTGCGGTGCACACAGATTCGTGTGGATTATCTAATGATCTATGCATCCCCTTACGTTGTGCGTGGGCTTGTTTTAACAGGAATCCCCTCTTCGAAGTAATGCCCACACGCATTGTAAAGTAGAACTTCTAAGCTTTAAAACAATACCTATTTTGTGTTGGTCAATCATTATTTATTTCTCGGCGGGCCGATGTGTTTTTAGTTACAGAAAACCAAAGCATTATATCATATCTCTGGGGTTTTATAATCCACAGCATTAAACAATTACATAAACAGCACAATAAAACAAAAGACAAATCATGTTTGGAAAAATTTATTTATAAAAATGTTCAAATTGTAATTCCTCTCTCTCTATGCATATATCTTATGGAGAGGATACATTTAATGCACTGGACTTCAAATGTGTGGCCTGAACTACTTGTGTGTGTGTGTAATATATATATATATATATATACATACACACACACACACACACACACACACACACTATATAAACAAAGAAAGAAAAACTGCATCCCTGAGACAATGATTCTCATTACAAACCATTGAAAAGTTTGATACTAAGTAGCTTAAGACAATTCATTTGTAATGTGAGGTACAATTAACTTAAGTAATGGAGCTGAATCACTTGGGCAACTTAAAAGATACACATTCATAGCAATTTTTGAAATGTTAATCTCAAGGCAAAATCAACTTACCTCTTAGTCCAGATGACTGAGAATGAAGAGGATTGGAACACACAATGTAGTTTTTCCACTTCATCAGCAGAGTAACTGGTTGCAAAACCCGCTATAAATATTCCAACAGTAGTCAGAGAACTGCATCGATTTTTAAGTATTACATTACTCTAGAAAAAGACTGCTTTATACATCACAAGTGTACACTTGCTGTGAGCCATCTATACATGAAACCTAAAGATAAACTGACAATTACACTCTTAATATTCGGTAAAGTCAGAACATATGTTTAAGTAAAAAATGTAAGCTATAAGACTTCAAATGGTAAATGTAGTAGTTTTTAACAGCATCCAAGAGATAACGAGTAATTAATCTGGCCTGCATGAACACATATTGTATGAACCTGAAGCACATGCACAAAGCAAGGTAAAACATGTCATTTTGGGCAATGATGTGTCCATCGCATTAGACACTTTGAAATCCAATTACAAGCATATTTTGAACTGGATTAAGTTACTGTCTTAAAAACAAATAAACAATAAAAATTAAAAAAAGGGGGTGAAACTACAACAGTATTTGAAATAGTGTGACTGGAAAAATTAATGATCAGCATATTTCACAGTTTTGAATTATGTGGTTCCAATTACATAACATTAAGAAAACAATTTTGCTTATTGTTAAACTCAATGCATTTCATTATAACATGCAGACAATTCAAATTGAGTATTTTCTTGATAATCTACAATGTGTTCCCTTCAAAATGCACAGATTAATTGATGTATAATTGGAAAAGGCACTATGGTAAAGTATTTGAAAAGGTGCTAAAGTATCTACAATTTAGGTGTTAGGAATTTAGGTGCATAATTCTGTAAAAATAAAAACAGTAAAATTTGACTAAATGATATGCATCGTTTTGGTCAAATGTCTACATAAAACAATAAGATAGCAGATTAATAAATTCAGTATGAACAAGCAGCAACCCCAATACACACTTTATTACAACACAGGTTCTATTTAATAATCAAGGCATAAGACACTTACAAACATTATAATGGACGAGGGGGGAAGAAGGGAGAAAATATGAAACCAAAAATGTCCTATAAAAACAAATCTGGCTAACTGACAATTTACACATTATAGCAGTCGGAAAGTTGTTTTCTGTGTTTTGAATAGAGCAGGCAAGTAGTTTTCATCAAAAGGCTGAACTTACTTTTAGAACACAGCTACTTTCAAATAAAAAGTACAAAATAAAAAGCTGCAGGGAATTAAGAGTGAGTGTATATATATATATATATATATATAATATTTTACAGAACTCTACTGTAGCGCTGCAGAGTGAAGCCGGAGTCCAGGTGCCTCTGTGTTGAGGGAAGCTGTCGGATGAATCCACGGCGCTCCAGATGTCTCCCCTCCTCCTCTTGCGTTCAGCTGAAATGTGTCAAAATGAAGGTGGCAGTTTGTTTTGGGGCACAATACCCAGAAACACACAGAGCTGTTTTTCCCTCTACATCTACACACGCTCAGACTGTCCCACACATACACAGGCATGCACATGTCACAGTATCAAAAATAAGGGGCAGGTCATTTTGTTTCAAATAAGAACATTGTGACATAATAGGGTAATACTTTAATTTACTTAAAATTTCCAATAATACACAGCACAAAGTTCAAGATATAAAAAGCATCTTATTGCAATTATTATTATTTACATATGAACAATTATGGTAAGGTTATATTTAAGACAAGCCCCTGCAATCATTGTATCAATACAGCGTTAAGAAACACACAGAAGGCATAGGACTGCTTTACGTTATTTACATATAACAACAATGAAGAAATACGGAGTAATGTGAAAATACATAGAATGATCGTAACTCATGCAATCAGAAATTACTACCCGTTTTATAATCAGCTTTGTCATTCCGCACACCCTTACCAATATGTAATTATCTAGTAATTATTGCTCAAAATGTTTAGTCAATATGGTGTTTAGATGCCTGAATGCATTCTAATTACACAACATTTTTAGCTCAGTCAGTGTTTATTCACCCCTGTGTTGTTATAACACCATGACTTTAACACAAAGGGAGAAACTGTGAATAAATGTTGTTCTCAGTGATGTCATACAATGGCAGTTTATGGTGACCACCTCTTCAAGCTTCAAAAGAACACAAAAGTATAATTCAGAAGTCTAATACATTATTCATGAGACTCATGATTGTTATGAAAGCATACGATAAGATTTGGTGAGAAACAACCTGACATCTAATGTATTATTTAGTGAAAATGTTCACTGACCGTTGATCTCCTGCGTGTGTTCATGATAGGGCATGAGAGCAACAGTTCACGCAGCCCCCTCGTGACTTTGGGGCATTCAAGCGAAAACTCGTTTTGTTTATCTAAAAACAGGTCCTCCACAGTGATAGTGACAACAGAACACAACACAGCGAACAGAACTTACTATTCATGTCTGAACAGTTTGTAGTCGAAGAGTTGATACATTTCTATGCCCAGCCTTATGTTGTATTTTTTTTTAAACCGAGTACTCCGAAATCAAACAAAAAGAGGCGGCTACAGGACGCCACAGTCACACTGTGTCCTAAACTGATGGCAAACAACACGAGATAAAAGGTATATTTTCTATGTTAATCAGAGTTTTTGTTCTAACCAGCAGTGACGAGCGATGGTACATTCTATCAATCGCTTGTTTTCTATTTTCGGCATCACGCAGGTAACTCCGTCCGTGGTGAACTGGCACCGGTCCAGTATATTAAAGCCAGCATTGGGGGCCTGGGTATCTCAGCAAGTATTGATGCTGACTACCACCCCTGGAGTTGCGAGTTCGAATCCAGGGTGTGCTGACTGACTCCAGCCAGCTCTCCTTATCAACCAAATTGGCCCGGTTGCTAGGGAGGGTAGAGTCACATGGGGTAACCTCCTTATGGTCACTATAATGTGGTTCTCACTCTCAGTCGTGCGTGGATGCCGCGGAGAATAGCGTGAAGCCTCCACACGCGCTATGTCTCCATGGTAACACGCTCAACAAGCCATGTGATAAGATGCGCGGATTGACTGTCTCAGATGCGGAGGCAACTGGGATTTGTCCTCCGCCACCGACTCAGACTCGGCGAGGCAAGTCACTATGCTTGAGGACTTAGAGCGCATTGGGAATTGGGCTTCCCAAATTGGGGAGAAAAGTGGAGAAAATAAAGAAAAAGAAAAAGCCAGCATCTCATGAGCCGGTTAAAAACTACTTGATTTTGGCTGAGAATGTAAAACCTACTGAATGATTTTGCGGAGGTCTCACTCTCTTCAGGTCTGTCACAAATACTCACCAGTTCAGAATGGAGAAGAGGTGACCGACATTCCCGCCTTCTCAATCTATTCCGGTTTGAATGATTCTAAGGCTGGGCATAGAAATGCAACTATTCTTCGACTACCATCTCTTCAGACATGTTTAGTAAGTTCTGTTTGCTGTGTTGTGTTCTGTTTTCACTATCGTTGTGGAGGACCTGTTTTTAGATAAACATGTTTTCGCTTGAATGCCCCAGTCACGAGGGGGCTGCGTGAACTGTTGCTCTAGTGTCCTATCATGAACACACACAGGAGATCAACGGTCAGTGAACATTTTCACTAAATAATACATTAGATGTCAGTTTGTTTCTCATCAAATCTTATCGTATGCTTTCATAACAATCATGAGTCTCATGGAATAATTTATTAGACTTCTGAATTATACTTTTGTGTTCTTTTGAAGCTTGAAGAGGTGGTCACCATAAACTGCCATTGTATGACATCACTGAGCACAACATTTATTCACAGTTTCTCCCTTTGTGTTAAAGTCATGGGGTTATAACAACACAGGGGTGAATAAACAATGAATGAATTTTCATTTTTGGGTGAACTAATCCTTTAATATCTACCAATAGGTGAAAATTTAACAAAATGTTTGGAGCACAATGAAATGTCATGATGTCAAAATCAAGTCACCCTACAAACTTTAGTAATAAACTGTGGTAATCTACTCATTGTGAACTGCCAAGTAACTTCACAACTTACAATGCTGTGAACATTTCCATTTTTGAATGTGTGTTTATCTTGTACGCTCAAATAACTAAAAACCTCGATTACCCCCGTGCAAAAGAAAAAGGTTATCAAATCAAAATTTCAGAATTCAATGCAGAGAAATACTCATCACAATTATAAAGCTGAAAAGTATCTAAACTGATATTAAATATTTTCCTGTTGTAGAAAAGACAGCGTTCAACTTTTAAAGGAATGGTTCACCCAAATTTGATGATTCTCATCATTTACTCAACCTTTTATGGTCTCAAACATGTATGCCTTCTGCAGAACACACAAAAAAATATATTTTCACAGATGTATAATGTGTGCATGTCCATACAATGCAAGTCAATGGGGTCCAAAACTTTCAAGCTCCAAAATTGACATTAAAAGGCAGCATCCATACGATTTGAGTTTAGTCTAGAGGTCGACCGAGATATCGGATTTACCTATATATCGGCACCAAAAGTCGATAGCTACCAATAGTTTAAAAAAAAATATTCCTTTTTATAAGGTTATAAAAAAAATGAGAAAAGGGGACAAGTCAGTTTTTATTACCGGATCGCTGATGAACTGCTGTTGATGAATTACTGCTCATACAATATTTATTAGCCTATATGGCAATGTTTACTTTATAGTAGATACAGACCGATATATCGGTTTTATACATATATTGGTGATATATAAAATCCTCCATCCGGTGAATATAGGCTATAAAAGCTTAATTTGGTAAATACTTTAATCTAGAGCATTCTAACTGAGCCATTTTCCATTTCAAAATAAGAGTGTATTTGGGGCTTTTTTGTAGTTAAAAGTCCTTATTTTTTTTCAGGTTATTATTTGGATTGAATCTGGAATTTTGTTCATTTTGGACTGTCTGTCCAAATAGTATGGGAAAAATAAGATAATTTAACAGTATAAATCAATTTTAAAAACGATCAGCAGATTAATCGCTATTGGCCTATTCGACCACCTTAGTTATCGCTATCTGCAAAAATCAGTCAGCCTCTACTTTATAGTGTTTATATTGTAATACTTTGTAGATGATTATATGATTGCATGTTATTTTCCTGTATGAGTTTGTGTGAGCTGGGAACACAGACTTTTCAAAGTAAGTCCCCAGTGTATTTCTGGGCTTGTTTACATTCCTGTGTTACGGACCAAACTTTATTTTTGTTTTATGGTTATTATTGGGATTTTGGTTGCAATATGAACTGCTTCTGGGGTTATTTATTTATTTTGGACTCTTTAAGCAGCTAGAAAACTACATTTTTTTATTAAACAACCAACATTCAGTAAATCAATTTTAAAAACGATCGGTTATCTGCCTTTTCCACCAGCTTAGTGATCGCTAGGGTTGCAAAATTCCAGGAATTTTCAAAGTTGGAAACATTCCATGGGAATTAATGGGAATAAACTGGAAATTCTCAAAATTGCAAGTTAGCCTATAACAGGGAACTTAAATGTAGTTGAAAAAAAACAAACATCTTGCAGCATAATCTTGGTTAAAACAACCAGATTTAATGCAAATTCTACCCTGCGCATTCCTCAATCACATGCACACTACTTACTGTAGACTACTTACTACAGCAGGACTATTGAAGCCACACTACTGCACTGAGCCCAAGGACTACATCCAGTCAAGTAAGTTTTGATGACATTACTAGGGTAAATATATTTGATCTATGGTATTAAAGTTTAACTAGCAAATACTAAATCAAAATGTGTTTATACAGTAGCTAGCTAGCCAGTAAATCAGATATGCTAAATGTAAGCTAGCTAACACCATTTCATTGAAAATTTAAGAGGCTAGCTATCATGGTGCTAGCTAGCTCAACTGTGATGCTGTTTCTTCTGCCTTCTGCTAGCCAGTTTTCTGTTATCATACAAGAACGTTGGTTATAGTTTGATTTAGCATGCTGATTGAAGAGTGTTCATCTATTCATCTAGCCTATTTCTATTCATTTGTCCAGCATCATTTGTAAAATATTTTTACCATTCCAGAATATTCCAATTGTTTAGCTAACTATTTATATAGCTGTGCACGGCATTGCATTAGTGTTTTTTTTACAAGCTTGTTTTTCTAATCTTACTCTACAGAACAATGCCACGTGCGCCATCTGATGTGTGGACATATTTCACCTCAGCCAATGTAGAAGGAAAGGCTATGTACATTTGCAAATACTGTGCAAAGACCTATGTTAAGAATGACACAAAGAGGCAGCAGCATATAGCCAAGTGCCCAAAGTTTTTTCCAATATTTCCAAAATCCCCCAGCTTAACTTCCCATGGAAAGTTTACAGAAAATGTTCCGTCCCTTTGCAACCCTAGTTATCGCTATCAGCAAAATCCATTATCGGTTGACCTCTAGTTTTGTCCATGTCTTCTTACCCAAAATGGATAATATCGGATCATAAGGGCGAGTAAATGTTGAGAGAATTATCATTTTTGGGGAATTCTCCTTTAATATTTCTTCCACAAACAGCAATTCCTTTTTGAACCATATAATCAAGTATGCAGGTCAGATGTGTCCACTGCATCTCTGAGAACAAGCAGTCAAACACACAAGGTTTCAATACACTTCAACCATTTAAAGCATTATATGTTTTTATTTTAATGCCATAAAATGGTAGAAACCGTTCTAGCATAATTCACTGCCAAATGAATGAGTTTTGTCAACAGCAAATAGACAACAAAGCTTGATTCTAGTGATTCAGTGGACACTGAAATCAGGGTTGGACAAATAATCCATCAACAAATTTGCCCATCTGTTAGTTAGCCAAGAAAAGTGATAACATGTCTTAGTGCTCAGATTTCATATTACAGCACATTCAAACAAATCTATTTCACATTATGCACGTATATGGGTATCACAGACTATTTTAGTACATTTATTTTTCTGAAACATAAGACATTTTCCATCAAATCTTTAACAGCAGCAAGACGAAAAGTTTCTGCAGTGATTTAAAGGACATTACAGTTCATGTCACAATGCGTAAGTGTTGTGGTTGTACAATCTGTATCCTTAAATGCAATTTGTCCAACCCTGTAATGGCATTTTAGAAAGCACATAACACTGAACAGAGGAAAAGGGATGGGAGGACGTTTTAAACTAGTTCATGAAAAGGCAGTGTCAGGACTATTCTGGAAAAATTACTAACTTCAGAAAAACCTACACAGGCAACCTGAACAGACTGTAATGATTATTACATTTAATTATCCCAACCGATCACATGTAACAACCCCCCGCATGGAAAGAGCAAACGCTTTAAAATACTTAAGTGTGCAGTACATAAGTAAAATTCTCGACATCACACCTGGTCTATAAGAACTGGCTAAAATATAGGAAAGAAAAAAAAAATGTGCATCTGACAGTATTGCAACAAATGTCTTAAATGCATTTCCCCCCCTCAACACTGCCGTCTAAATCAATAATCTAATTCCTGATTAATGCAGCTTACATCACTTATAGTGGCTTAATCTACAGGCGATTAACATGGAAAAAAAAATTAATCATTGGGCATTTTCATTAGCACAAATTTTGAAATTGGCCAAAACTATTTGTAAAGCTTTTCACTTGTTGGAATTACAGTTAAGGGCCCCGATATACTTCCAGAGAAGTTCTGCTGCGTTCTTCGTTCAGGGGTAAAAACAGGTTCGAAACAGCCGAGCAACGGTATACTGTTTGCGAACATTCAGACACCCGCCACACCGCTGTGGGTGACGTTTAGAGGTACATTTAAATATGATGACGGTCAGTAAATTCTTAACTAATCTGATATTAAAATGCGTTAATGATTTTTCACCTCATTCTTAGCCCCTTAGGGACTCCATAGACCTATCTGAAATAGTTTTGCATACACTCTTTACATTAACCATATTTCAACCATGATATTCGTAGTGAAACCATAGTGATAATACAGGAAAACTATGGTAATTTTGTGGGTATCATGGTTTTACCATGCACATACCATAGTTTAATGAAGGTTTTACTATAGTAATATTGTGTTAACACTTTAAAATAGTTACATTTGTTAAGATTAGTTAACATGAACCAACAATGAATAATACTTTTATAGCATTTATTAATCTTGGTTAATGTTCAAGCCAATATTTGACTTTTAAAAGTTATGTTTACATTAATTAATGCACTATGAACTAACAAAAAAAAATATTTTTATTAACTAACATTAACACAGATTAAATACTGTAAAAAATATTTTGTTCATTGTTAGTTAATGATACCGAATGCATTTAATAATGTTAACAAATGTAACCTAATAATAAAGTGCTACCAATATTGTAGACTTTAGGAACCATAGTTTTTGGCAGAAAACATGTTTTATCTACAGTAATATTATAGTATCCGTGATTGATTTAGGCTAACCATTTTTAATTAGGGCCCGAGCACCGATGGTGTGAGGACCCTATTGTTCTTCTAGGCGTTTATTATTTTTTCCTCAAATAAATCGCATTTTTGAGGGCCTAAACACTCAAACTCATGAAACTTTGCACACGCATCAGAAGTGGTGAAAATGTACATCTGATATGGGTTTCAGAATTAGGTGTGGCAAAATGGCTCGATAGCGCCACCTACAAACACTCAACGATGTGCGGTTTACGCTCCGTTTCACCTACATGTACGAAAATCGGTACACATACACTATATTGCCAAAAGTATTTGCTCACCCATCCAAATAATTGAATTCAGGTGTTCCAATCACTTCCATGGCCACAGGTGTATAAAATGAAGCACCTAGGCATGCAGACTGCTTCTACAAACATTTGTGAAAGAATGGGCCGCTCTCAGGAGCACAGTGAATTCCAGCGTGGTACTGTGATAGGATGCCACCTGTGCAACAAGTCCAGTCGTGAAATTTCCTCGCTACTAAATATTCCACAGTCAACTGTCAGTGGTATTATAACAAAGTGGAAGCGATTGGGAATGACAGCAACTCAGCCACGAAGTGGTAGGCCACGTAAAATGACAGAGCGGGGTCAGCGGATGCTGAGGCGCATAGTGCGCAGAGGTCGCCAACTTTCTGCAGAGTCAATCGCTACAGACCTCCAAAGTTCATGTGGCCTTCAGATTAGCTCAAGAACAGTGCGTAGAGAGCTTCATGGAATGGGTTTCCATGGCCGAGCAGCTGCATCCAAGCCATACATCACCAAGTGCAATGCAAAGCGTCGGATGCAGTGGTGTAAAGCACGCCGCCACTGGACTCTAGAGCAGTGGAGACGCGTTCTCTGGAGTGACGAATCACGCTTCTCCATCTGGCAATCTGATGGACGAGTCTGGGTTTGGCGGTTGCCAGGAGAACGGTACTTGTCTGACTGCATTGTGCCAACTGTGAAGTTTGGTGGAGGGGGGATTATGGTGTGGGGTTGTTTTTCAGGAGCTGGGCTTGGCCCCTTA
Organism: Myxocyprinus asiaticus; assembly: GCF_019703515.2. Taxonomy (NCBI): domain Eukaryota; kingdom Metazoa; phylum Chordata; class Actinopteri; order Cypriniformes; family Catostomidae; genus Myxocyprinus; species Myxocyprinus asiaticus. The sequence continues at coordinate 30,580,626 of NC_059388.1, read as the reverse complement.
GTTCCAGTGAAAGGAACTCTGAATGCTTCAGCATACCAAGAGATTTTGGACAATTCCATGCTCCCAACTTTGTGGGAACAGTTTGGGGATGGCCCCTTCCTGTTCCAACATGACTGCGCAGCAGTGCACAAAGCAAGGTCCATAAAGACATGGATGAGCGAGTTTGGTGTGGAAGAACTTGACTGGCCTGCACAGAGTCTTGACCTCAACCCGACAGAGCACCTTTGGGATGAATTAGAGCGAAGACTGCGAGCCAGGCCTTCTCGTCCAACATCGGTGTCTGACCTCACAAATGCGCTTCTGGAAGAATGGTCAAAAATTCCCATAAACACACTCCTAAACCTTGTGGAAAGCCTTCCCAGAAGAGTTGAAGCTGTTATAGCTGCAAAGGGTGGGCTGACGTCATATTAAACCCTATGGATTAAGAATGGGATGTCACTTAAGTTCATATGCGTCTAAAGGCAGATGAGCGAATACTTTTGGCAATATAGTGTATGTAACATGCCAATACCTACAAAAGGACCCATGCCCTAAACTCAACAGGAAGTCAGCCATTTAGATTTTTCACTTAAATATTTGCTTAGTTTTTGCCATTTCCAGGCCTCGTACTTAAATGAACTCCTCCTAGAAATTTCATCAGATCTACTTCATATTTGGTTATTCTAATCTAAAGGCCTTGGTGATGTTAAATTGCGAAGCTTTTGAGTTTTCATTGAAGGGCGTGTCCGTGGCGGCCTGACAAAATTCGATATGAAACGAGTCACATTTTTGAGGCCTAAACATGCTCGAAAACTCATGAAACTTTGTACACATCTCAAAAGTGGGGAAAATGTACATCTGACACTGGTTTTAGAATTGTGGCAAAATGGCTCGATAGCGCCACCTACAAAATTTCAACGAAGCAGCCCTCACGCCACATTTCACCTACACGTAAGAAAATCGGTAAGCATGTGTAACGTCAACACATACAAAAAAGTCTCTTAGAACAATATCCTAAACCCAACAGGAAGTCAGCTATTGTGATTTTTCTCTTCAATGTTTGCTCAATTTTTGCCATTTCCAGGCCTCGTACTTGAACGAACTCCTCCTAGAGATTAAATCAGATCAACATCATATTCGGTCAGTCTAATCTAAAGGCCTTGGCGATGCGAAATTGTGAAGCTTTTGAGTTTTCTTTTAACGGCGTGTCCGTGGCAGCCTGACAAAATTCGATGTTTTGCCATGAAACAGGAAGTTGTTATAACTTAAACGTAAAATGTCCAATCTACTCTAAACTTTACACGTTTTATAAGAGTCCCGGCCTGAACACTTCTATATGCCAATATTTAGTTATAGTCATAGCGCCACCTACTGGCAACAGGAAATGTCACAGTGTAAAACATGTCATTCCCCTGGCACAGCAGCCCCAACATGTACCAGGATGCGAGGGACCGTTCATCGCTGCGTGCAGATTTAATTATTATATTTTTAGACGGAATCCATGGTTTTTCTACAGTTATATTGTAGTAAATATGAAAAGTAACCATGTTTTGGGGCAGAAAATATGCTTTTAATACAGTATACTGTATCCATATAGTAACCATGATTTTAGATTAGCCATGGTTAATCTTGTGGTTACTATAGTTTAAAAATGAAAATAACATGAAAATTGGTCTTCTGAATTCATGACGCTAATGCGCAAACACTACACGCGGCCATAATATGCGCTGATTACACTGATACTGTAATTTATGATGAGACTGATACTACTGCAAAGAGGTATGTATAAAAGTGTTTGTTTTGCATAATGCAGACAAAAGAATGATATCTTCGGGCAGATGTGTGAATGGGCACTCGAGTAGATTTGATTCCTTTCGTATGACATGCTCTTGAAAAACGTCTCTCCATGAACGATCGTACAGAAGTAAATTTGCACCAGCTCACTAATAAATGCACTACATAAACAGAATTAGCTGTCAGCCTCAAAATAGGTGAAGCTCCAGGCCACACCTACTGATGACATGGACCAATGGCAGTAAGATGTTTTCCTAAAAGTTCGCCCAGGCGAGCCGTTACGAAAATACCGAAACGATCGCACAATTTTGTTCTAAATGACGCCATTCCTTCTTCGATTTCGGAGGAAGTATATCGGGGCCTTGAATAACAATATAACAGACCTGCTGATGCTCTATTACATGGGAATTAGACAACTGATATAATTTTGCACAAAAACAAACAAACAAAAAAAAAACATTTTACCGATTGCTTTATGCATTTACAGTGATTAAATCCATTCATTAAAAAAAAAAACTGCATAATTCTGTTAGTTTAAGGCTAACCATTTTTCATTTATCAATAGAAATTTTTATATTTACAACTTAAACAGTGTATTTATCCAAGTTTTGAAATGTGAATGACCTTATGGTACCATGAACAATATCAACGTGACTTTTACATACAAATTTACAGTACAAATTTTGCCTTTAAGAAACACTTTCATTTAGCAACAGGTGATATGTCAAATCAACTGAGCATGATTTGAGCCAAGGTTATGTAACTTTAAATACGGTTAATGATTATGAAAATATTTATTAAATACCTGTTGCAAATTAAATAATAGCAACCACATAGCCTTAAAAAGCACCATTACAAACATGAGCACACAAGATTACTTAGAACAATAACAAAGTGTTTAAAGTCTCCCTTTTTAAAAAGGCAACATAGCAGTTCTTCTGCATTCACAGCAAAAACACTGGGAGGGTAGTTATTATAGGAAATATTAGTGTGAACCGCATACTAAAAAGTGGAATTTGCCTAGTAAGGCTAAATTCCTGGGTTGCTTCTGTAAATCTTCAGTTAAGCTTTACAAACTTGTTAATGTGAATGGTGAAGAACTGCTACATCTAAAGTAGCAAACAGGACGTAACGGTTAACATAGAAAATAATGTATGGATTTACGTCAACCGAGAAATCTTTTAAAACCAAATAAGAAATGCACCTTGAAAATTTTTATTTACCACTCTGAAAGAATTTGTAAACTGCATTGAGTTCCGTCTTAATACGTGCATCTGTAATATGTCTAACACACAGCAAAATACATTTAGCTTGTTCTGACAGAAAGACGTTCAGAATGTTCTACCAGGAAAAAAAATAAAATTACACAATTTCTAAACTCTGTCGTAAGGCACAACCATGCACATGAAACAACTATACCATGACAATTTAAGAAATTGACAATTTTTTCTTAACCGATGAGAATATGGACCTTCATATTTTTAAATGCCAAATGTGATTAATTTCAAGTCAAGTCAATTTCAACACAATAAGACCAATAAGCATCTTCACACTAGAACACTACCATCATTTCAACAACACACCTGCCTACAGCAATGTCAATGCACAACCTGAATAACATGGTTTATGATGCATTCACTATTGTCTCAATGGGGGTTAAAAATTCACATTCATCAAACAATTAATTTTTCTACACTCATTTATGATTACAAATGGAATTTACATTACATAATGCCCAATCCAAAAAGACAATACATCTTGAATTTCCATTTTTGGGGGGGGGGGCAAAAAACTGGTCAATTAGACAAGTTGTGATAAATAAGCTTGTATTTGCATAAAGCACCAAATCTGCTTTAAGTGACATATTGAATAATGAGGTTTGACCTCATATGAAGAAAATGACCCATAACATTGGCAAAATTAGCTTCAAGAAACTAGAGTACTAGTAGTATAAAAACTAGCAGCAAACCTCAAACTAAATTGACAAATCCTAATGTGCTTGAGCAAGTTACGAAATGCATAATGACTGTTAAAATACAGTGTTTCAATACACAAACCTTTCCATTAAAGTCAAATAGTTTTCAATGAAAAGCACTGGATCATATGCAGATACAAGTGCTGTTTTCTCTAACAGTGCTGGAGTTTATCACTGGTAAACAAGTATACACGTGGTGGGGGGGGATGAATAAAATTTAAGATCAGCTGTAGAAAAACAGACCATGAATAGTCACTTTGTAAGTTAAAGTCTTCACCTTTCCTGAGCACCTACCTGACCTCTGCTGGCTTACATCTAAGTATGGGAGGCGTCGTAATCCTGAAAGAAAGCAGAGACAGACAGAAACAAACAGCATACACACCTTACTCTCCAACTAACGGTGGCGATATTCCCTCTCACGCTCTCTGTCTCTCTCGCGGTCGCGTTCACGATGGCGGTCCCTCTCGCGGCTGCGCTCCCTGTAATAGTCCTCGTGACGGTCTCGGCTGCGAGATTTGTGCCGACGGCTCTTGTCACGAGAACGACTGTGGTCCCTCTCCCTCGACCTTTCCCGTCTGCTAAAAGAAACCATATTAAAAGACATTAAAATGGCATCTGGGAAAATCAAGCGATACAGACATGACATTAGGAAAGAAAACTTGAAATTTAACATCACATTTAAAGTACTCATTACCAGTATATCGAACTATTTGTATGTATAATCATAGACACCAGCAGAATGAGTCCAGACATCAGAATGTTCAGACAAAACAAGTTTTCTTCCAGTTTAGATTGGGGAATTAACTTGCGTTACGTGACTAAAATGGACATGAGTTTTATGGGAGAAGGGTTGGCACTTCTACATTACGGATGTGACAGTTGCGAAAGCAGCACTAACATGAAGGGAAAACCATCCAGAATGCTAAAACTTATAGACTTTGATCTCTGAGACATCTGTATATCCACCAAGGCTGCATGATGGATTGAAACAAGCCTAAAAAACTATATGGCATGAATACTAAACCGCAAAAGGCTGTGTTTTTAAAGTCTACATTCACCACATCAGACAGCGCTGTGCGAGCAAGTGGCGCCCTCTAGCGGAGTAAGTGGAACGCACTGAGCAGTGCAGGGAAGCATTATTAGATGATCTTTATCATATTACAATTCAAATCGCAATGTTTGTCAAAACGATCCCTTCCCAAATGCAGTCTACGAATGCAGTAGAGGTACACCGATATATCGGTTTTACAGATAAATCGGTGCCAATAGTTGCTATTTGGAAATATCGGTTATCGACAAATATCTATCCCAATAGTTTTTGCATTCCTCCGTGTTCCTCTGAAAATTATATTTTTTTAAATATAAGTGAGGGCATGTGAAGAAAAATTTGACTATATAGAAACGTCCCTCGTCACATCTTTTTTCCAACTTCATATTGTGAATAATAATATATAGGCTATAAAAAGCTTAATTTGTTAAATATTAAAGAGCAGTGTAACAGAGCCGAGTCTACATGATTTCAAAATAAGAGTCCCTGGTGTGTTTCAGGCTTGTTTACTGTTAAGTCTCATGTTATGCACCCAATCTTCTTTTCTGATTATTATTAGGATTTTGGTTGAAAAATAAACTAAATCTGGGATTTTATTCATTTTAGACTGGCCTCTACATCTGTGCAGACTAAGAATGTTGCAACATTCTATGAATCGATTTTAATAATGGGTTATCAGCCTTTTCCACCACCTAAGTTAACGTATCGGCAAAATCCAATTTCGGTCGACCCCTAAAATGCAACAGCTTGTAACAAGTAATAGATCAAAGCAAAAGTCAGCGATTTATCTGAATCACTGTGGCAAAAGAACGAGCGGTGGAGGTTTGTGACTCTCAGTATCGATATGATTTGATATGAAGCGCCTGCAATTGTCACATCTGTAATGCATTTTTATAGCTGTATAAAGTAAAAAGTAACCATTTGTTCATCATATGTAACGTTGACATTAGTTAGCTTTGTACAGAAAGTATAAACTAATGAATATTGTTTGAGTGACAAACTTAACCTCTAAAACATTACGGACGTGACAGCGCTAAAACAGCAACGAAGTGTGCATATTTTTCAGATAATATCTTGTCTTTCTGGAAAATGATTACTGTTAACAAAGTGAAACTAAGTCATTTGCCCCTCTTTTCCAAACGTAAAATATGGCTGTTTGAAAATGTTGTTTTAGAAATGGTGCACTCCTCATGTGAGGTGGATAAACAATGCCATTTCCAAAAAACAAATCCATTAAAAGCACTATAATACAGTAAAACAGACCTAAATGAACAATTCAAAAGGGGTTTTGTTCCTTTGCTTTAAACTATATTTTTCCATGGTATGGTTGACTTTTTTGTGGAATTGCCCATTTGCGACACGTAACTTCTGGAATAACAATTAAGTGAAATACTACTCAGCATGAAATAACATAAGGTACTTGATTATTTTGACCAATAATCCAAGTTCTTTATTTTGACAAATTATATTTTTTTGTCATTTGTGATTACTGAATATCTGGAAATCACAATTTTAAAACTCCCTGACATTTCCAGGTTTTCCCATGACCATAAGGATCCGGTCTAAAATCATTGGTTAGTATTTTTCCCATCCCTACATATAGAAGTACATACAGTAAATACAATCCTCCACAGCTGGTCAACAACTAAACACAACAGAATAGAAGTTTACCTGGATACAGACCCGTAGGATTTGGACTCGATTCCATGTAGACAGTCCTGCAGTGAACTGATGAGAACTTTACAGCGGTCATCAGCTGAAACCTTCGACTGCTTAATCAGAGAAATGGCCGTCACAAGAGTCTCTATAGCACTGCCATAATCAGCTGCAAACACACAAGTCACAATTATCAACCGCAGCAATACTAGGGCATTTTAATCACTTTGTGTGGCATTTTAGCCCTGTTTAATACCTGCACTAGCATCTGATACAGCCCTGGAAATGGCACTGCTGGAGATCGCTCTGTTGCGATTCATGATCTCCTCAAACTCTGCTTCGCTCAGAGGAGTGCGAGACGCATCCATGTCCCTACAAGAGAAAAAGAAATTGGGTTGAGCTGCACAAAAGTTAAATGTAGCTCAGCATTAGTCACTGCTGATCACACAAACTGAGTGAGAGAGGCCGTTAGTGCAGAATTACAATCACATCATGTGTTTTAAATTACTGCAGAGATGATGCACACTTGCTCTGTTCGCTAGTACTAACAGTACACATCACACTGTATCACTAACCCTTGATCACTTGTATTGTGTAAGTTCTGGCCAGAGTTTTTCACATCAACCAGCCCATCAACGTTTATCCAGGGCTCAAAGCCACATACTACAGGGCGTCTGAAGTTACTAAAGAAAGGCCAGATGGAAGATTCAAGGTCAGTTTTGGGCTACACCTCCACGTGCCGCAAACAGGTCACAATTCTCCAGTCAACAAGTGTTGTACACAATGTATTAGAGCACACATCCAATACAAAGTGAGTTAACGTGATTTGCCTCAGTCTGAACCTTTAAACTAATTTTTTTTTTTTTTACAGTATTATAGTTCATATAAATAGGGATGCAAAATTCCTGAGAGATCAAAAAGGCGAGAAAGTCAGGAGTATTAACTTACAGAATGATAAACACGGTGTTTGTCTCCTTACCTGCCACCAGGGCCATAATCACGGTCATATGGAGGCGGGCGTCCATACGGGTCGCCGGGTGGTGGGCCCCTGCTGTCGGAAGATGGCATGTTGTTGTTTCCGGGTGGTGGGAAAAAGGCTGGATTGACATGAGGGGCTGGTGGAGGCCCTCCAGGCGGGGGTCCCTGCATGTGAGGGGGTGGTGCGAGGCCAAGAGGGGGCCCTAAGGGACCAGGAGGGCGGGGAGGGAAGGGTCCTGGAGGGGGCGGGCCCTGTTGAGGGGGAGGGGGCCCAGGGGGAGGGCAGAATCCATGTGGGGGCGGGCCAGGAGGCATTGGACCCATTGGAGGTTGTCCAAACTGACCAGGAAACATAACTGGTGGAGGGGGGCGGTCTCCTCTGTTTGGGGGTCCGCCGAGGGGAGGCAGCAGACCCTGACCAGGTGGAGGGGGGCCAGGAGGTCCTGGAGGCCCAGGTGGACCTCCACCGGGAGGACGGGGTGGTCCTTGCATACCTAAAGCAAGCCAAAGTGTTAGTAATCTATAGAAGGGTTGGGCGGTATACTGATAATAAATGGTGCAATATCAGCTTGTTGATAATTTATGTACCATAATCCAGTATAGTGCAAACAGCTTAATTTAACAGGATGTGACCTATTATTAGATGAAATTAATGACAATTTGACAATCAAATTCAAATCCTGATATGGCCAAGTGTGATCACTGAAAAGCAGAAGGATGTCATTTCATTAAATATACAGTCTGCATGCGCTGCACGCTTCAGGATTAACAAGAGGTGCCACTGTGCTCTCTGTTATACTTTAGACACATATACAGGGTTGCTGCAGAGTTTTTAAAATCAAATTTAAGACTAAGACCTTTTTCAAGACCTGAACAAATAAAATTAATACAGTATCCCCATACCAAAACAAACCAACACAATCTCAAAATAAATCATGTATCACGGCACATATTCAGCATGGCCTTAACATTGCTTATCAGTAAAACACAGTGGGATATATGCAAATTGAAAATAAGACATGTTTTCCAAATATATATCACATTAAAATTGGTAGCCTATATTAAATGTTCCTAGTCTTTCCTTACTGTGATGGGGAGGGCTAGACAGGCTACAAGAGTCCAAACTGAATTAAATTCCACAGTCAGTTTACTGTGCAAACAAAATGCCAATAACCAGGGAGAACAAAAATAAATATCCATAGTGTGGAATTTTTACAGCTGAAATACACCGGGACTCTTATTTTGAAATCTGCTGCTCATACAAACAGATAAGGGAAATAAAATGTGCTCTCCTACAATAATCTACAACGCATTACAATATAAACAATTAAAAGAAAGCGTTGTCATATTTCATCAACACCATATCATCATCTTCAACAGTTGATCATTAGTGATCTCTATGGCCTAATGATTGTGAACTGCTCTGTAAAAGCTGGAAACACTAACAAGCCCCCGTGTGCATGAAGAAAATACAACAGTGCCACATTTTCACTCTGAAGGACTCAGCATATGCATTTAATTAAATCGTATACTTTTGTTTGATAATCACATTAGGTCGTATCACGATTCCTCTTTCCGACCCCCAAATTTAAGACCTGTTTAAATGATAATTAACACTTTTGTTGTATAATCCAAGATATTTAAGGGTGTGTTCACACTTGTAGTTTGGTTCTCTTGGTCCAGACCAAAAAAGAAAATGATACATTTAGTCCTGGTTCGCTTAGGGTTCACACTGGCATTTTTAACACCGAACCTAACGATACAAAACCATAAGGCATCAGGAAAAAGTCACAACCTGATTGGACAGCTTTTATGACGTATATTTTATGACAGAACTTGCCGATCATCCAAAACAATGCTGGCTGCTGGGCGAAAAGCACTCGTTAGATTTATATATGTATATATGATGGTATTTTTACCAGCTGAGAACAAACGAGGAGCTCATAAAATGTGTAAAGGAGTCAAAACAGCACCAGGAATCCCTCCGTTGCACACGAATTTTTCCCCTTTTTCTCCCAATTTGGAATGCCCAATTCCCAATGTGCTTTCAAGTCCTCGTGGTCGCGTAGCGATTCACCTCAGTCCGGGTGGCGGAGGATGAATCCCAGTTGCCTCCGCGTCTGAGACTGTCAATCCGCGCATCTTATCACGTGGATTGATGAGCGCGTTGCCACGGAGACATAGCGCGTGGAGGCTTCACGCCATCCACCGCGACAACTACGCTCAACTCACCACGCACCCCACTGAGAACGAACCACATTAAAGGCGACCACAAGGAGGTTACCCCATGTGACTCTACCCTCCCTAGCAACCGGGCCAATTTGGTTGCTTAGGAGACCTGGTTGGAGTCATTCAGCACGCCCTGGGATTCGAACTAGCGAACTCTAGGGGTGGTAGCCAGCGTCTTTTAGAAAGATGCCATCACTAGTATAGATTAGGGTTACCACGACACCAAAATTTTGCCCCGTTACCTCCTGTATCGATACTAAATCGATAATACAGCAACAGAGCCTCAGGTTACTGATGACATTACTCAGAAAAGGACTTGATTAAAATAACTGCATAAAGTCTTGCAGGTACAAATTCTGTGTTTTCCATTTTAATTTTACTGGATTCCATGTTTTATTCCCCAAAAAAAAAAATAAAGACAATTACAATTTTGTTTTTGGTCAAATAAAATGCTGCACCAACAGAGCTTCACAGTATACAGGAAACATTAATTAATAAAATGTCTGCTGATGTTCAGTACACTTGCATTTGTGATATTTCTTATACACAATAATAATGATAATAATAAAACCAATTGTTTTAAAATAATTGTTTTAAGTTGTGTTATTGCTATTTGAACAAAAATTCTATACAGTAGTAATATTTGTCACAGTGATTTTAATTTTATGCATCTAGTTAAACAGAGCTTTTATTTGGCGAGACTTTTAGGGTGTGTTCACACTTGGCAGGTTTGGTTAGATTAAAACAAACTCTGGTGCGATTGTTCTGTTAGTGCGTTTCATTTGAACAAGTGTGAACGCTGCCATCCGAACCTTGGTGCGCACCAAACAAGCGGACCGAGACTGCCTGAATAGTGGGTCTCGGTCCATTTCCAAACGAACTCTGGTGCGGTTCGATGAAAAATGAACACAACATGGACCAAAGATGTCTAAACGGACCAAAAACAGGAAGTCATTTGCCTAATACTGACCTCAAGCATATCTGGTTCTTCTCATCAATGGAGCTATGTTGCCCATTATAGTTCGGTACAGGCGTCAGAACCGCCGTCAGCCGTCCTTGCAGCATATCTTCGTTTGTGTGTGCAACGGAGGAATTCCTGGCGCTGTTTTGACACCTTTACACATTTTATTAGCTCTTCGTTTGTTCTCAGCTGGTAAAAATACCACCATATATACATATATAAATCTAACGAGCGCATTTCACCCAGCAGCCAGCATTGTTTTGGATGTTCGACAAGTTCCGTCATAAAAGCTGTCCAATCAGGTTGTGACTTTACCCTGATGCCTTTTGTTTTGTAGCTTTAGGTTCAGTGTTAAAAATGCCAGTGTCTGGGTAGCTCAGTGGTAAAGACGCTGGCTACCACCCCTGGAGTTCGCTAGTTTGAATCCCAGGGCGTGCTGAGTGACTCCAGCCAGGTCTCCTAAGCAACCAAATTGGCCCGGTTGCTAGGGAGAGTAGAGTCACATGGGGTAACCTCCTCATGGTCACTATAATGTGGTTTGTTCTCGGTGGGACGCGTGTTGAGTTGCGTTTGGTTGCCGCGGTGGATGGCACTGAGATTTGTCCTCCGCCGCCGAGGCGAATCACTACCCGACCACTAGGATTTAAAAGCGCATTGGGAATTGGGCATTCCAAATTTGGAGAAAAATGATGGCATCTTTAGTCACCATGAAATGGTGTTTACAACACATTCGACTTGTTCAATATGACATTTCCAAGGAACACAAAATATTCAACATGGAAAAACAGAGTGGGAATTGATTTGATCTATCCTGAATTGTGAAAAGTGGGCGTTACAAACTCATATATAAAAACACTTTCTAAATAAAAGATGACCTGTGTCAGTGTTTTAATGTGTAGTTGACTTAGGTTTGTTGTGTTTACTGTTGTAATGTTTTATGACGCCATTTGTCCAGGTCCCTCTCGAAAGGGACTAACCTGGTCAAATAAACGGTGTCCCAATAGAGACTTACCTGGAAAGTGTGGTGGAGGTCCACCAGGTCCAATCGGCCCCGGGAAACGGTCTCCTCCTGGACCAGGTGGGCCAGGAAAACGCCCTCGACCCCTGCCAGGAGGGAAACCACTGCGTAGCCCCAAACCTGGGGGCCCGGCCTTACCCTCTCCTGACATCTGCCCCGACTGTGTGCCTGTGTATGAAAACAAATCTTAATATTGCAAAGCGCAAAACACTGGTTTATCTAGAAAAAATAAAGAGTTTTCTTTTGTTAAATGGACAGAAGACATCACGTTCTCACTTTTTCGTGACTGCATCTCAAACTGGCTGAGCGACTGTTTGTTGCATGGGGTGACGATTGGGTTTTGTCCGTGCAGCTCCCGTTTAGACAGCAGATCCATCAACTTCCTTGAAGAAGCATCCGAACCCACACAGACAAGAGCAAACCTGTTAAACACAGAGAAGAGGATAAATGGTCCCAAGCCATGAAATTTCATTATTTTACACATTTTCCTCAATTCATTGATTAATTGGCCAGGCCAATCTATCGGCCTATCACTAATATGGACACCAAATGTTAATGGGGTGTAGGCACAGCTTTGTGTTCACTGACCCTTTAGACTGGCCGTTTGCTCTGTTTTCAAAAAACTTGAGCTCTAACACATCATTGATGCCTATCGAGCGAATCGCATCTGTCAAATCCTCATCTGTGGTCCACTGTAAATGGAGAAAAAACACAAAATGCCCCCAGTCTGAAGCTGAACTCTTTTTTTTTTTTTTTTTGGTTACCATGTTGCGCAAACAGGGCATGTAACCCAAACAGATTCAAATGTATATTTAATTATTTTATACCATACAGGACTAACCCATGTGAGGTTTCCTATGTACAGAGCGATCCTTTTGCCAGTGTAGGTGTAGACGACATTTGGTGGAGCCCCTTTGTTACTCTCAGCGTTCCCTGGTGTAGGCAGGTTATCCAGGTAATCGCGGTCCTCTGGTGCATCCCCATTATTGGCAGATGGTGAGATGACATCATCGTACAGGTCAATCTGCTCATGAACAGGATAATCTGATTCCTGTGACAAGAGAAAAACATGAATCAACTCGGCAGTAAAACATTATTCACACACAATGTCGACAAGCTCTAACATTTGCAATGCAAGCTACCTGCCTGGTCCAAAAAGGCCATTTATGATTAAGCTGCAAAAATATGGAGTTATACTTGTGCCACAATTCTGCGTGCACAAAATTGTAATTTGAGCGCACAAAAATGTTTCTGCATGCGCTAGAGTTGTAGCAGTATACTGGTTTCGCGGTATGAAAATTGACGGTTATCATACCATGTACATTTGCTTATCTACGGTATTGAGAAAAAAAAAAAATGCAACCGGATGGAGAATCTCACCTGCGCATCTCCTTCCCTCCTCGACTGTCAGTCAGACTCGTCAACTTGCTCCACACACACACGCAGAGGAGAAAATGTCAGAGAGAAGCGAGGCGAGGGGGTCTGACATAAGTGTGTGTGTGTGAGTTAAAGCAGTGTTTCTCAACTGACGGGTCGCAGGTCTATTCGGACTGGGTCATGGACAGCAGGGAAAGAACAATGACATGGTTCTCCCATTGAAGATATTTCGGCAGCTGTCCAAGTAATAGCCTATTTAGGACTGCCGAGGCAGATTTAATGATAATTTTTTATTTATTTTCAAAAGGGAGACTTTTATTTTTACACATACTTCAATTTTAAAAAATGGTTTCAAGTTTCAATTATAATAAAGCGTTTCTTCAACCAAAAAAACTCCTTTAAGGGTCATTGTAACTGATAATAATAATTGTGTACTACCGTATACCGTGAAACCATGAATCTCATACCGTTGCAACCCTAGCGTGCGCAAGATGATATTTTGAGCGTGCAAAAGTGGGTAGGAGGAGAAAGCAAACTTTATGAATTCTGAACAAATTCACATACAAATAATTAATTTTTAATTTAATTAATTTTAATTTAATTAATTAAATTAAATATATTCAAGCGCAAAACAGATTTTCATTCGCTAAAAATGAATTTATCTTTGCAAGATACATTACAAAATGGAGCTCAAGCACGTGCAAAATAACTTTTCGTGCTCTCAAAATATATCTTGTGTGTGCAGAAAATATTTTGTGAGCTCAAAATATCATATTGCATGTACAGAAAATTTTTGTGCGCTCAATATCATCTTGCACGTACAGAAAAAGTTTGGTGTACTCAAAATATCATATTGCACGTACAGAAAAACATATCGTGCATGCAGAAATTTTTTTGTATCATCTTGCGCGATAAGAATTTTTGTGCACTCAAAATACATCTTTGCGCATGCAGAATTGTGGCACATATATAACTCCATACAAAAACGGCTCATACGGAAATCATCATAACCATGAGCACATTTACATGACCACTAATTAGGATTATTTTCTATGAATTTTCCAAGCATGGACAGCACAATTTTAGAAGTCTTCCATGAGAGTGGAAACTCTACAGGTGGTCGGAGGGGAGGGATCTTAAAATAAGAGGGCTTGGTGACGTCAGCCGAAAAGAAAAGTCGTTTCGAAGGCAGAACAAGTTGATTTTGATGGAATATTACACAGACAAACTTGCGATTTTATTTCGAGTACTTTCGCTAACATGACGTCAGGTAGAAAAGTACAGAATGTAGTAGAACAGACTCCTATAGTAAATACAGAAAATTACATTGATGCCCTAATTTGAACCATTACTTTCGAAATTAATATGCATTTTTAATAAAATCGAAGACCAAACTGTACAAAAATAAGAGTCCTTATAAGAGTCCCTTGTTCTTCAAGAGCTGGTTGAAATCTGAAAAATTGTTGATTATAGATCCTTATTATTGATCTGTTAAGTTGATCAATCGCTAGCGGCCTGCAGGACTTGCGCGAGACAATAAACAACGAACGAGCGCACGCGATAGATTGCATTTCGCGCCACACACACACGCGAAAAATTGCTAATATTAACAATGTATGTAACATTGTCTTAGTGACTAATCATAAATAAACCGGATTACTATTATAACCCTAAATTTGCACGTAAACTCGGCTAGCGCAGCTAGTAGACGCCCCAACTCCCCAGACAGCATTGCATGCTAGCGCGAAGCTGCCTTTAAATGAATATGTGCACATTTAGGAGATTTAATGTGAGGTAAATAGAAGAGTTAAAAGTAAAACCAACCTGATTAAACTCTTCTTCTACATCAGCGTAAATATCGATGTGGTCAACACCGTCCGCCATTTTCAGCTTCCTCCTCCTCCTCCTCCTCTGTGCGTGTGAAGAATAGACGCCAACGCGTGAAGTAAGAAACACCAGCCAAAAACCACCGAGACGCGCCAAACGATTTCAAAATAATGGTCCGAACGTCCGTTTGAATTTTTTTATATATTTATTTTTTAAAATAGGGAGTGATTATCACCAATTACATCACCATCATCAAATAAAAATATTTCTAATAAAATATTAAATAATTACAAAATAATTATAAAATATTATTTATTTTTTTAAGGCTTTTGATTGTGTTTAAACAGTTTAGAAGTAGCATTTTGTAAATATTTTTAAAATAAAACACAAAAATAAAAAAAATAAAAAATACTTTATCAGCACCAAATCATGGATGAATATCTACAGTATTTTCTTTATATATTTATCCATTAGAGTTTTATTAGTTATTGAAGCACGATCTGTCACATTGATCGCTGCAAAAGTTCATGTTTGCATTCATATGTATAATGTTATAAGGCTTTCTTATTTATGATCAGTTTTGAGTGTTACTCTAACAAAGTAATTAATTACTAACTACTAATTACATCTTCTACAGTGTAATTAGTTTACTGTACTAATTACTCTGTCTGAAAAGTAATTGCATTACTTATTACCAATTACTTTCTAAAACCCTGATCAGCCTCAACCAGATGAAAAATACAAGGATAGACATGAAACTGTTCTTTTAATTCTTTCAAATAAATCAAATAAATTATTCATGAACTGGCCAAAGAATTTAAGGGGGCAGCATTATTTATTTAACGCAATTACGTCATAAGTAACTGTAATTAAATTACTGAAAAATTAAAAGTAATCCCTTACTTTACTTTTTTCAATGAAAAAGAAATGTAATTACAGTAATTAATTACTTAGTAATGCATTACACCCAACAATGTTTATTATATTTAATAATAACCCTTAAACGCATACCTCAGGGTCTTCAGAGACCTGGGACCTCATTCTACTCCCTTTACCTCATCCATTTTTTGGAGTTGTGCCCACACCTCTATAGCATTCCTCAATCTATCTCTCATAAATTGTGTAACACCAAAAAAATACAAAATAAATAAATGTCAAAATTGCAACAATTTATTATTATTATAATGGTTTAAGTACCAAAAGTGGTGGTGGCATAGTGGGCTAAAGCACATAACTGGTAATCAGAAGGTTGCTGGTTCAATCCCCACAGCCATCACAATTGTGTCCTTGAGCAAGACACTTAACTCCAGGTTGCTCCAGGGTGATTGTCCCTGTAATAAGTGCACTGTAAATCGCTTTGGATAAAAGCGTCTGCCAAATGCATAAATGTAAATGCAAAAGAATATTGGGTCTTTAGAGACCCGAGGTTTGTAAGGTATGTTTTTTCGCACTTCCATAAATTATATATTTCTTTATGATTATTTCATATCTATTTAAGTTTACTATCACATGATATCTATTTCTTTGTTTATAACAAGAGAAATGAGTACTATATTCATACAAATATATATTATATTACATTGATTTTTTGCACAACAATCAATTATCAACAATGGTGAATTATCAGTATTTTATATGCATGGACACGTACATATTTTACTTGTTATTTCTTACTCAAGGTGGCGCTGGTGTTTCAGTGATTGATTTGATTTACATTTGGCATTGCTAGCTGACATAGAAACAACAATTAAGTAAACTATAGCAAGTGTAACACATGAACAGTATGATATGACCTTTGTCATTTGGGTGTACTGCTGAAATAATGTAAGTTGTGTGTCTATTTAGACTCAATAAGTGTCTAAGAAAATATGTTTGTGTAACTTAGGTGTAGCTGAACTGTAGATTATGTGTAGCTCAATATGTGTTTGACAGCCAGTTTCATCTCATGAAATTTCAGAGTGAAAATAATGAATCTAGATTTGTCCTAATTTGTTGCATTATCTCTTTGAATTATGAAACATAAAACATCAAAATATATAAAAAATGATATTTTATTTTATTATTTGCTAATTGTCTTGAAAATATTTTGAAAGTGTGACATTATCTGAGCATTTTGTACATCAGTTTTTGATCTAAAGTTCCGAATATGTAAGTGTTTCGGAAAATTGCCATGCATTTTTCAAATTTTTAATTTTTACAATTTTTATTATTATTATTATTATTATTATTATTATTATTATTATTTTTTTAAGGATCCCCACACATTGTTTTAGAAAATAAATGGCATGTATTGTACGAAGCATTTTTCCTAGACTAAAATTTGTGCAGACTCTTAATTTGAAAAAACAAAACAAAACAAAAAATTCCAAACTTCCGCTAAAGAGCTTAGTGAAGATGACTTCACACCGCAACATCTGGAGGCTTTCATTGAAGAAAACACATTTTGTGCTTAATGGCAGTTAGATACAGTAATTCAGTTCAGTTCAAAACTGTACTCATTTTACAGAAACCAATACGAATATAACTCTTTATCCTCTTTATACTATGTTTAAGAGGATGGCTGAATTTGGTCCAGATTCAGGGGGACGGGTGAAGGTAGCTACAGTATCTTGTGGCTAATGTTTATGCCATTGTTTTGATGTGAAATGTTGTGGCAGAATTGATTATAGAGTCATTGATTTACAATAGCTATAATTTATTATGTAAACTTTCTCTCCAGGGAGTGACTATCGTGAAACCCATCGTGTTTGGAAACGTTGCGCGATATTTTGGCAAGAAAAGAGAAGAAGATGGTCACACTCATCAGTGGACAGTTTATGTGAAGCCCTACAGAAATGAGGTTAACAACTAACTAGTTTAATTTTAAGTGGTGCACATTAATATGAAGTCAGTAAAATAAAAATTTAAACTGATATACTGACATTTTTCCTTCTGAAATTTTCAGGACATGTCTGCTTATGTCAAAAAAATACAGTTCAAATTGCATGAAAGTTATGGGAACCCATTAAGAGGTGTGCAATTCAACATATCTAATAATTATTATTATAGTATAATCAGTGTTGGGTAAGTTACTCTAAAAAAAGTAACTAATTACTAACTAGTAATTGCATCTTCTACAGTGTAATTAGATTACTAATTACTCTTTATGAAAAGTAACTGCATAATTACTTATTACTAATTACTTTCTAAAACCCTGATCAACCTCAACCAGATGAAAAATACAAGGATTGACATGAAACTGTTCTTTAAATTCTTTCAAATAAATAAAATAAATTATTCATGAACTGGCCAAAGAATTTAAAGGGGCAGCGTTAAATTAGAAAACATATATTTTAATATTAGACGTTAAATTTCGATGTTAAACTCACTATTGTTTTAAATAGAATTGTTCTAGAGTCTATATACAGTATTTAACGCAATTACATCAGAAGTAACTGTAATTAAATTACTGAAAAATTAAGAGTAATCCCTTACTTTTTTTCTATGGAAAAAGTCATTTAATTACTTAGTAATGCATTACACCCAACACTGAGTATAATATCGTTGTACTGTCATGTTTTTGTTAATAAAACCCAGTATTCTTGTTTCAGTGGTTACAAAGCCACCGTATGAGATCACAGAGACTGGATGGGGAGAATTTGAGATCATCATAAAAATCTTCTTCATCGATCCAAATGAGAGACCGGTGAGAGGCGTTACATGACTTTCCTTCTCTCATTGAAAATGAATATAATTTCGGGCTTAACGGTCCATAAATGCAGAAGTTTGATGTTGTGCTATTGTTTTTGCAGGTCACCCTGTATCATCTTCTGAAGCTGTTCCAGTCAGACTCCAGCGCCATGCCAAAGAAGACCGTTGTATCTGAGTTCTACGACGAGATGGTGCGAAGTTGACCAGAGCAGAACAAATTGACAATACGGAGTAGCATACAATCTTAAAAGGATAGTTCACCCAAAAATGAAAATTCTCACATCAGTTACACACCCTCATGCCATTCCAGATGTGTATGACTTTCTTTCTTATGCAGAACACAAACGAAGATTTTAGAAGAATATTTCAGCTCTGTAGGTCCAAACAATGCAAGTGAATGTTGGCAAGAATTTTGAAGATCCAAAAAGCACATAAAGACAGCATAAAAGCAATCCATAAGACTCCAGTGGTTTAATCCATGTCTTCAGAAGTGACATAATAGGTGTGGGTGAGAAACAGGTCAATATTTAAGTCCTTTTTTACTATAAATTCTTCTCCTTGCCCAGTAGGTGGCGATATGCATGAAGAATGCAAACTGCCCAAAACAGAAGAAAGTGAAAGTGGAGATTTATAGTAAAAAAGGACTTATTATTGATCATATTGCTTCTGAAGATATGGATTTAACCATTGTTTGGACCTACAGAGCTCAGATATTCTTCTAAAAATCTTAGTTTGTGTTCAACAGAAGAAAGTAAGTCATACACATGTGGGATGGCATGCGGGTGAGTAAGTGATGACAACAAAATCTTTATTTTTGGGTGAACTCTCTCTTTAAATGGTGTTGGCTTTAAGGATGTATCTGTATTAAACATGGTGTACAATGACTGTTCTTTCTTTCTATGCAGATATTTCAAGATCCTACAGCCATGATGCAACAGCTTCTAAACACCACCAGACAGCTGACATTAGGCGCTTACAAACACGAGACAGAGTGTGAGTCACTTATTTACCTTTATAGCTCCTAATGGACAGCTTTAAAATGAGACAGTGTAAATACTAAGAGATGCATACCTAATAAATAGTACTTTTTTACGCTGTGACAATCATGATCTAAACATTCAACGTTCTTGCAGTTGCAGAGTTGGAATTGCGAACACGAGAAAAACTGGAAGCAGCGAAGAAGAAGACGAGTCTGGAGATCACAGAGCTGAAGGAGCGATTGAAAGCCTCCAGAGAAAACATCAACTTCCTCAAGGGAGAGATACGGAGACTGGAGGAGGACGACCAGATGAAAGAGCACTGAGGACTTTCACATCATCAAACATGTCTGTCCCGCAGCGTAACTGTGGACATAAAGAAGAAAGACTTAACCATCACTCTTGACGTTTGCGGGATTTGGTTGATAAGAGAAAACATTTGTGGGATGGATCATTTCAGTTTTGTGGTTTCAAAAAATAAATTTGTTCGTGAATGTGTCATAATATGGGATGGCCTTTTTTTAACCACAAAAACAAACTCTGAGAATTCATTGAGCCTTTGAGTTCACATCCACTTGACATAAGTTAATTTTTGTATGAATAAAACATTTTCTTTCTTATAAAAGTTGTTTTTGTTCCTTGTATTTTTCCAGTTGAATTTTTTCCTTGATTCCCAATGGGGGGGATGGGTACGTGAAAATAAATCAGAAATCAGAATGAAATTTTTTGCCAAATATGCTTACACACACACACACACACACAAGAATTTGTCATGGTGAGAGAAGCTTCCAGTGCAAATGCAACCACATATACATACAGGTGCATCTCAATAAATTAGAATGTCGTGGAAAAGTTCATTTATTTCAGCAATTCAACTCAAATTGTGAAACTCGTGTATTAAATAAATTCAGTGCACACAGACTGAAGTAGTTTAAGTCTTTGGTTCTTTTAATTGTGATGATTTTGGCTCACATTTAACAAAAACCCACCAATTCACTATCTCAAAAAATTAGAATACATCATAAGACCAATAAAAAAACATTTTTAGTGAATTGTTGGCCTTCTGGAAAGTATGTTCATTTACTGTATATGTACTCAATACTTGGTAGGGGCTCCTTTTGCTTTAATTACTGCCTCAATTCAGCGTGGCATGGAGGTGATCAGTTTGTGGCACTGCTGAGGTGGTATGGAAGCCCAGGTTTCTTTGACAGTGGCCTTCAGCTCATCTGCATTTTTTGGTCTCTTGTTTCTCATTTTCCTCTTGACAATACCCCATAGATTCTCTATGGGGTTCAGGTCTGGTGAGTTTGCTGGCCAGTCAAGCACACCAACACCATGGTCATTTAACCAACTTTTGGTGCTTTTGGCAGTGTGGGCAGGTGCCAAATCCTGCTGGAAAATGAAATCAGCATCTTTAAAAAGCTGGTCAGCAGAAGGAAGCATGAAGTGCTCCAAAATTTCTTGGTAAACGGGTGCAGTGACTTTGGTTTGCAAAAAACACAATGGACCAACACCAGCAGATGACATTGCACCCCAAATCATCACAGACTGTGGAAACTTAACACTGGACTTCAAGCAACTTGGGCTATGAGCTTCTCCACCCTTCCTCCAGACTCTAGGACCTTGGTTTCCAAATGAAATACAAAACTTGCTCTCATCTGAAAAGAGGACTTTGGACCACTGGGCAACAGTCCAGTTCTTCTTCTCCTTAGCCCAGGTAAGACGCCTCTGACGTTGTCTGTGGTTCAGGAGTGGCTTAACAAGAGGAATACGACAACTGTAGCCAAATTCCTTGACACGTCTGTGTGTGGTGGCTCTTGATGCCTTGACCCCAGCCTCAGTCCATTCCTTGTGAAGTTCATCCAAATTCTTGAATTGATTTTGCTGGACGATCATAAGGCTGCGGTTCTCTCGGTTGGTTGTGCATCTTTTTCTTCCACACTTTTCCCTTCCACTCAACTTTGTTAACATGCTTGGATACAGCACTCTGTGAACAGCCAGCTTCTTTGGCAATGAATGTTTGTGGCTTACCCTCCTTGTGAAGGGTGTCAATGATTGTCTTCTGGACAACTGTCAGATCAGCAGTCTTCCCCATGATTGTGTAGCCTAGTGAACCAAACTGAGAGACCATTTTGAAGGCTCAGGAAACCTTTGCAGGTGTTTTGAGTTGATTAGCTGATTGGCATGTCACCATATTCTAATTTTTTGAGATAGTGAATTGGTGGGTTTTTGTTAAATGTGAGCCAAAATCATCACAATTAAAAGAACCAAAGACTTAAACTACTTCAGTCTGTGTGCATTGAATTTATTTAATACACGAGTTTCACAATTTGAGTTGAATTACTGAAATAAATGAACTTTTCCACGACATTCTAATTTATTGAGATGCACCTGTACATACAAACATATGCATTTAAACATATATACACATATAGTGACATAAAAATAAGATAACAGATAAAAAAAAGAGAAATATACAGTGGAGCAATAATGTTGAATATTTTATATACAGTTATGTGCAGGTGATGTATTGAAGAAGGAGGTAGGATATGTTAAATAATATAAATGAAATATGGATATAAGTTGGAATGGATGGACTGAATATTGCACATGGTTGTATTGACAAAAGGAAAGTATTTGGGGGCAGTTTTAATTGTTCATGAGGTGGATGGCCTAATGGAAAAAACTGTTCCTGTGGATGGCTATTCTGGGGCTCAGTGATCTGTAGTGCAGGCCAGAGGGCAACAGTTCGAAGAGGAAGTGTGCTGGGTGAATGGGGTCAAGAGTGATTTTACCAGTCCTTTTCGTCACTCTGAATGTGTACAGTTCTAGCAGGGTGGGTAGGGGAGTGCCAATAATCCTCTCAGCAGTCTGAACTGTCCTTTGAAGTCTTCTGATGTCTGACTTGGTAGATGAACCAAACCAGACAGTTATAAAAGTGCAGAGGACAAACAGTAGTAGATTTTGCTATGCTGAACTGAACAAAATCACATTTATGTCCAAAAATAAAAATAATCAAATTAAGGATGGGTAAAATGATTGATTATCCAAATAATCGCGATCTACATTTGAATAATCCCAAAATCGATCTTTTACCCTATGTGATGTTTGGCACAGAGATCTTTTCACTGCATGTTGAGAGTAAAAGTTTGGTTTGATTGGTCTTGTGCAATGTGTGTCCAAAGACGAGAACCACGCAATCCATTTGTCATTGAATAATGTCTATTTTAATACCATTTCTGTTTTTATAGTTGCTGATCAAACACAAAAAAAGACATTAATAATAATCAAACATAGTAGGGATGCACTAAAGAAACAGTGCGTGTTCTCTCTTGTTAATATGTGCTCACTGGCTGAACTGCAGCTTTTCTTAAAGAAACAGTACCGTTGTAGCTCTTGTTCTACATATCAGTGAAAATACTTGTAAATTATGCATGCAAACAATAAACATGTAATAAAACATACAGTATGTATGCAATATAATATATGCAATTTCAAGACATTTTTACTGATGGAACACATGGAAGTTGTACATTTATAAAAAGCTAAATAATTATGGAAAACTAATGATAAAATGAAATTTGTAAAATTAATATTTCATAATGTACTAAGTTAGAAGGTCACCTATATAATTAACAGCATTAGCTAAGAGACAATTTCTTTAATATGCAAGCAAAATGGACATTATTACTAAAATATACTGGAAACATCAATATTCATCATAATGTGGGGTCTGGATAGCTCTGCGAGTATTGACGCTGACTACCACCCCTGGAGTCGCGAGTTTGAATCCAGGGCGTGCTGAGTGACTCCAGCCAGGTCTCCTAAGCAACCAAATTGGCCTGGTTGCTAGGGAGGGTAGAGTCACATAGGGTAACCTCCTCGTGGTCACAATTAGTGGTTCTCGTTCTCAGTGGGGCGTGTGGTAAGTTGTGCGTGAATCGTGGAGAGTAGCATGAGTCTCCACATGCTGTAAGTCTCTGCGGTGTCATGCACAACGAGTCACGTGATAAGATGTGTGGATTGACGGTCTCAGAAGCGGAGGCAACTGAGATTTGTCCTCCGCCACCCGGATTGAGGCGAGTAACCGCACCGCCACAAGGACCTACTAAGTAATGGAAATTGGGCATTCCAAATTGGAAAAAAAAAAAAAAGGGTTCTATTTAGAACCTTTTAGGGGTTCCAAATATGAAGCGAGCAATAGAACCATTTTGGGTTCTATATGGAACCTTTTCTTCTAAGAGTGTTGCCTATATGCTGGTTATGATCAGTATACACTGTTAACAGTACTGTAAGTTGCAAGACCATTTGATTACTTTCAGTCAATGTAATATTCTTAAAGGTGCAATATGCAATATGTTTTTTTTTTGGGTTTTTTTGTCAAAAAAAAAAAGAGCCCTTCTTGGACTTCCTAGGTTGCCTATTAAAGTCTGTAGACTGAAGGGAGCAGAAAATCCAAAGGATGTGACGTTTATGAGCGCTCCTGAGAGCCTTGCCTCAGTGCTTCTCTTGCGCTATTCAACAGCAACAACAAACTGCAACACTAGGTAACGTTATCTTAGAGATGAGATCCAGCAAATGTCCAGAGTAAGCCAAAAAACAAACCAAAAAAAAACATCTATCTACTGAATCCCGACAGGCTAAGCGGGAAAGTGATCGTGGTCGAGCGAAAACCAGAGTGAACATCGGCAGGGCATTTGATTCCTGGAGGGACCGTCGTTTTGATCCGAATTTTGGGGATCAAAACCGACCCTGAATTGGCGTTCTTCTTATTAGACAGGTAAATTTACATAAGTGCAAAGCATGTGAAATACTGTGCCATAAGGATTGATCTGTGTAATCCTAGCTAACTTGATCTTGCCTGCTAACGCTAACGAATTGCTACCTTGCTTCGTAACTTTCAAATAATTTCAACGAGCTTCTCTTTATACTAAAAGTCAGGTATGCAGGATAAATTTAAGCAAATACGCCGGTTTCTTGATCGTAGTACAACATATGACATACAAAACATACAATAGTGCAACATAACAGTAAACTGTCTGGTATAGATCAGTAGTATGTAGCTGTATGTGTGTATCAGTATGCTATGTTAGCTTTAGTTTAGTCTCAAAGTTTGTAGTAAAACAATCATAACTGTAATTTTAATTATGCTACCTCATCTGTCAGCATGATACCGGTGGATCACGTTCAGTCTCTTTGTACGTTACGTCATTGTTTTGGCCGATGCTCGCTCGCTCACGTCCCTATGGAGTGTGTGCATGAGCGCGAGCAACAGGCTGCAGTTCACTTAACGGCCACAGGTGTCACTGATAACAATGGTTTCTGAATCTTACATACTGCACCTTTAAGGAAACAGCTTCTCTCATTTCTTAAATAATAATCAAAAGCAACTTGTAGGTGATTTTAAAGTCAATTGGTGGCAAAATAACACCATCCCACCACAACATTAAAACCACCTGCCTAATATTGTGTAGGTCCCCCACGTGCCGCCAAAACAGCGCCAACCCGCATCTAAGAATAGCATTCTGAGATGATATTCTTCTCACCACAATTATACAGAGCAGTTATCTGAGTTACTGTAGATTTTATCAGTTCAAACCAGTCTGGCCATTCTCTGTTGACCTCTCTCATCAACAAGGCATTTCCGTCCACAGAACTGCCGCTCACTGGATGTTTTTTTGTTTTTGGCACCATTCTGAGTAAATTCTAGAGACTATTGTATGTGAAAATCCCAGGAGATCAGCAGTTACAGAAATACTCAAACCAGCCCATCTGACACCAACAATCATGCAACGGTCCAAACCACTCAGATCAAATTTTTTCCCCAATTCTGATTTATCTGTTGATGTGAACATTAACTTAAGTTCCTGATCCGTATCTGCATGATTTTATGCACTGCAGCCACATAATTAGCTGATTTGATAATCCGATGGATGATTGTTGGTGCCAGACGGGCTGGTTTGAGTATTGCACTGGTAATCGAAATGTCCCCTGAAAAATATTTGATTTAATAAAGCATGACAAAAAATTCAAGCTTCAATAAAAATAACAAAAAACACACCTACAGATTCAGTAGTAAGCATATAAAAACTAAGCATTGATATAGATTCATTGTTCACCAAATAATGATAGATTTATTAAGATATTACAAAGACAACAACGTGCTCTCCGCCATGATTGTTGTTTTGTCATTAGCCCCGCCCTAACCTCTATGGAGTTATACTTATGCCACAATTCTGCGTGCACAAAATTATATTTGAGCGCACAAAAATTGTTTACAATATTTTGAGCATGCAAAAAGGTATTTTGCACGCAGAGTGGGAGGAGAAAGCAAAATTGAAGAATTCTGAGCAAATTCACATTCAAATAAACTTTCAAGCGCAAAATTGATTTTCGTTTGCTCAAAATGAATTTATCTTTGCAAGAAGATACATTGCTTTAAAAATGGAGTTCAAGCGCACGCAAAATAACATTTTGTGCACTCAAAATATCATCTTGCGCCTGCAGAATTTTTTTGTGCACTCAAAATATCATCTTGCGCATGCAAAATAACTTTTTGTACACTCAAAATATCATCTCGTGCATGCAGACATTTTTTTGTGTGCTCAAAATATCATCGTGCGCATGCAAAAGAACTTTTTGCGTGCTCAATTTCATCTTGCGTATTGCAGAAAAAAAATTGTGCTCAAAATATCATCTTGTGAGTGCAGAAACTTTTTTGTGTGCTCAAAATATCATCTTGCATGTGCAAAATAACTTTTTGTTTGCTCAATTTCATCTTGCGCGTGCAGAAAAATGCTTGTCTGCTCCAAATATCTTCTTGTGCATGCAGACATTTTTTTTTGCACTCAAAATATCATCTTGCCCGCGCAAAATAACTTTTTGTTTGCTCAATTTCATCTTGCGCGTGCAGAACATTTTTGTGCGCTCAAAATTTCATCTTGCGCGCGCAGAATTGTGGCACATATTTAACTCCATAGCTGCTGGCCTGAAACAGCTGTGACGTATGGCTCTGCAGATGGATACTACTGAACCTTGTAGGCTTATTTTTGGTAGAGGGGTTCTGGTAATGGGGCAGCTCTCTTTCGCTCTTGGGCCTGATGAGATTCAGAACGGAGCTGCTCGAGCTCACATTGGATCTGTTGCTGTTCATCAAGCGAAATTAGAATTTATTTAGACAAAAATCACAACGAAAACAACCAGGCTTCACAAATCTGTCGGAATTACCTTTTAAAGTGTTTTCCTCTTCTTCTTTTTCCTGTTTCTGGAGTGTGAGCGATGGAGAGATGGATAAGTTTAGCTGTTTTTGGTCAGTGTGAGGGAGTTTCATACGGGCGATGAGTCCTGTGAAGAGATTTTACACATCTGACTGGAAAAACACGTTTACTGCCCTCATCTACACACATGATATGACTATAGTAAGTACGCATTTACTTCATATTTCATAACATTAAAACCGCTTTGCAGTTATTAGTTATTAGCTGGCTACGTAATTAGCATAGTAGCTTCGCTTACTATTATATAATACAAACAAACCAATACTTGGGGCTTATATCATATTTTCTCTTTTGGGTCGGTTAATTTGGTACAAAACAGAGATTAAAACTTATATTTTCTGTAGTGTAAGAAAGTACGACGCCGGCGTGTTAAAGCATGTGTGTTTCAATAAACTCAGTGAGTTACACAGATTTTATCAAAGTATACCTACAAATAATAATAATAATAATAATAAAAAAGGTTTGGTAACACTTTCTATGAAGCCTATATTTATAATGCATTGTAAAGGCATTATAATGCATTAGTAATGACTCATAATACACCTTATAACATGTTGTAGCTTCTCATAAATTACTGTAACCACCATTATAAAGCGTTATAATACTTACCTATTCATATATTATAATGCATTATAACACAAGCAACATCCAATTCTATCTGCAGAACTTATAATGTATTATATATACAGTGTTGGGTGTAATGCATTACTAAGTAATTAATTACTGTAATTAAATTACTTTTTCAGTGAGAAAAGTAAGGGATTACTCTTAATTTTTCAGTAATTTAATTATAGTTACTTCTGATGTAATTGCGTTTAATACTGTATAGACTCTAGAACAATTCTATATAAAACAATAGTGAATTTAAAATCAAAATTTAAGGTCTAATGTTAAAATATATGTTTTCTAGTTTAACGCTGCCCCTTTAAATTCTTTGGCCAGTTCATGAATAATTGATTTGATTTATTTGAAAGAATTAAAAGAACAGTTTCATGTCTATCCTTTTATTTTTCATCTGGTCGAGGTTGATCAGGGTTTTAGAAAGTAATTAGTAATAAGTAATGCAATTACTTTTCATAAAGAGTAATTAGTACAGTAATCTAATTACACTGTAGAAGATGTAACTAGTAGGTGGTAATTAATTACTTTTTTAGAGTAACTTACCCAACACTGTATGTGTATATATATATATATATATATATATATATAATAGGTATGCTTTAAGTGACAAAAGCAATGTCTTAAAAATATCTTATGGACGTTTATAAGTGGTTATAAGACATTACAAGTCATGCTGGAAGTTATATACATTACACACGCAAAAAATACAAAATATCACACATTCAATGTAAATTTTGAGACATTAAGAAAAACACTTGTAATGCTACAAGGTTCAAATATATCAGGAACTCTCATTCGAGAAAAAAAACAAAATGTGTGTGTTGATCACACATGTAGCCAATCTTCTTGGGTGTAAAACACACCCAAGAATGAAAAATAAAGAAAAATCAAATTGATTCTATACTGGACTCTATTCAATAAACTTTAATGTTTGTGCATCTTATTTTATAAATACCTTCCATTATATACATTTGACTTGTAATGTATTGTATGTTACAAGTTTATGTTATGTCTGTTTATAAGAAATTGCTTTTGTAACTTTACTTTTATATGATCACGTCATAAAGTCTTTTGACTGTTTACACAATACAGCATTTATACGATTAACTTTATTAACTTCTGCTGCGTTAAAATTGGATGTTGCATGTGTTATAATGCATTATACTCTAAAGTATAACTATGAATAGGGAAAGTCTTATAACTGTAGTTATAATTATTTATGAGAAGTTATAACTTATTATAAGGTGTTTTATAAGACATTATGAATGCAGTATAATGCCTTTACAATGCATTATACATATGGGCTTCATAGAAAGTGTTACCAAATGTTTTAACTAGTTTAGTGTAGTTAACTTGATATAGGATAAGTGATGAAGTCTGGAGTATTTCTTTATGAAATTGAGTTTATGTAGAAGATGTTTCAGAAGATCAGTATTGCTTACAAACAGAGGTTAAATAAGTCTAAAGTGATTTGGTGGTTGTATGG
The DNA here is from genome assembly GCF_019703515.2 of Myxocyprinus asiaticus. Taxonomy (NCBI): domain Eukaryota; kingdom Metazoa; phylum Chordata; class Actinopteri; order Cypriniformes; family Catostomidae; genus Myxocyprinus; species Myxocyprinus asiaticus. Next base: position 30,551,733 of record NC_059388.1, on the reverse strand, counting down.
CATTATGGCGAATAGCTGAAGGTTTGGTGGGTTGGGTTGCCATCATAACCCACAAACATGTTTAACAGTTGTTATATTATACAGTAGTTCTGTATATTAGAGTTATGTTTAAAGGAATAGTTCATCCAAAAATTAAAATTCTCTCATCATTTACTCACTTTTTTATGACTTTTTTGCTTCTGCAGAAAACAAGATTTCTAGAAGAATATTTCAGCTCTTTAGGTCCCTTTCAATACAACTGAATGGTGGCCAGATCTTTGAAGCTCCAATAATCACATAAAGTAAGCATAAAAGTAATCAATATGACTCCAGTGGTTTCATAAATGTCTTCTGAAGCAATGCAGTCACTTTGGGTGAGAAACAAATCAACTGTTTCTACAAATCTCCACAATTATAGTAAAAAAGGACTTAAATATTGGTCTGTTTCTCACCCACACCTATGGTATCGCTTCTGAAGTTATAGCTTTAACCACTGGTGTTGTGTGGATTACTTTTATGCTGCCTTTATATGCTTTTTGGAGCTTTTAACTTTTGATCACCATTCACTTGCATTGTATGGACCTACAGACCATTCATTATCTTGCTGCTAAAAACATGTTTGCTTTTTAAAGCACAGTTCCATTCACATTAACTGGTATATACACATTTTGTTGCATTTTAGCAATCTTTTATTCAACATTTCTTTATATATGTTCCATCTAATGACATGTAACGATGCTCAGTATCAGTGTACATTTAAGTAGTACTAACAGTCAGCTTTTATCGGTGTGATTCGTAACACTCCATCACCAGCATTCATTCTCGGAGCTCCTTAAGGATTTTGTGGTTTCAAGAAACCAGCCTGAAGCCTGACAATGCTACAGTAACTGTTTAGCCGATTCTTACCTGTTGACCCAGGTGGACATGCCCCACATGACCAGGATTGTCCAGTTTTCATCCGTTCTTGGAAGTTCAGCAGCACTTTTGAGCAATGCAAATATTCAGTTTTGTGAATTCTGAGTAAATAGTGTGAAATAAGTGTTCATTTAAATTGAGCAATTTGGTGTACATCGCATTTGCACTCATTAATTTGTTTTATCTATCAGCATTATATTGGCTATCGGCTACCCTACTTTCTACATGGTGATAGCGGCATCCAACCACTAGTAATTAATACACTGACTGGAGACCTGCCCGTAAAAGAGACCTTCTTATAAGATTGATATGCTTGTCTAGATGGCATGGAGCTTATTAGTACACATTTGGCACGTTTTTAATGGGTGTGGTGTATTTTAGGTCACATCTGAAGTAATGGCAGTTAACTAAAATGATTGCACTTAAGTGAAGAACCTTTGGGTGTGATGACAAAGAAAAACCACAACCTTTTTTCACACTGATATGTGCTGTTCAAGGATTCTACATGTCTGAGTAGAAACATAAAGGTAAGTGGCTTGGGGGCAACTCTTCATGCTACAAATGTGCTTGTGTTGATAGATGTGAAGATTAAGATGGAAAAGCCAGATAGCATGGCTACAGATCATAAGAGTAGTCCGTTAACAGTGTGCAGAATACACAGTGTAACACATGCTACCTCAGTCTGTGTTTGTGCTGTTTGTCCAGTGACTCAGCATTGCCTTTATGTTTCCCGTTATTACATTTGACATTTTCTCTGGCACAGTTCACATCATTTACTCTTATCAGCAGAAAGATGCTTGGAATGCATTAACTTGTCTATATTAATTTAGCTATTTGTGAACGTTAGAAGTAAATGTTTATGACTGTTAAGCATTTAGTAGTGTTGTGTGTCAATTACTGGTTGAGTGATATGGGTTTTTCAATTGCAGATACTGATATCTAGAGAGAACACTGACAAATGGTTGATGTAATGCTGACCTGTAGGCTACATAATGTTGTAATTACAGTAAATAAGATCTACACAAAATTGCTGAAATGAAACAAGCACTACAGTGGCAAGAAAAAGTATGTGAACCCTTTGGAATTAACTGCATTTATATATAAATTTGTCTTAAAATATGGTTGTACATATTGAATACATCGTTCAAACATTTACAGTATAGGTTGGAAAAAGTATGAACCCCTAGGCTAATGACATCAACAAAAGCTAATTAGAATCAGGAGTTCACAAACCTGGCATCCAGTTAATAAAACGAGATTGGAGGTGTCGATTAGTTTGCTATTCACAAGAAGCATATGGTGACGTGGACCATGCCTCGCAAAAAAGAGATCTCAGAAGACCTACGATCAAGAATTGTTGCTTTGCATAAAGCTGGAAAGGGTAACAAAGTTATCTTGAAGAGCTTAGATATTCATCTGCACAGTTAGACAAATGGTCTATAAATGGAGATGATTTAGTACTATAGGTACTCTCCCTAGAAGTGGCCGTCCAGCCAAGATGACTCAAAGGGCACACCGCAGCATGCACAAAGAGGTAAAAAAGAACATAGAGTGAATGCTAAAGACTTGAAGGAATCATTGGAACTGGTTTACATCTCTGTTTATGAGTCTACCATATGGAAAACATTAAACAGGCATGGTGTTCATGGCAGGACATCACGAAGAAAGCCGCTGGTTTCCATCAAAAACATTGCTGCACGCCTGACGTTTACCTTGACACTCCACAATGCTACTGAGAAAATATTTTGTGGACTGATGAAACTAAGGTTGAATTGTTTGGGAAGAACACGCAGCATTACGTATGGCGTAAAAAGGGCACCGCATACCAACATGAAAACATCATCCCAGCGGTGAAGTACGATGGAGGGAGCATCATGATTTGGGGCTGCTTCAAGGCCTGGATCGCTTGCCATCATTGAGGGAAAAATTAATTCCCAAGTTTATCAAGATATCCAACAGGATAATGTCAGGATGGCTGTGCGTTAGCTGAAGCTCAATAGAAGTTGCAGCAGGACAATGATGAAGTAAATCCACTACAGAATGACTTCAAAAAAAGAAAATCCACCTTTTGGAGTGTCCCAGTCAGAGCCCAGACCTTAACCCAATAGAGATGCTGTGAAATGACCTCAAGAAAGCCATTCACACCAGACGTACTAAGAATATGGCTGAGCTGATCAGTTCTGTAAGGAAGAATGGTCCAAAATTCTTTCTGAACGTTGTGAAGGTCTAATCCGCAGCCACCGGAAACGCTTGGTTGAGGTTACTGCTGCCAAAGAAGGATTGACCAGTTAATAAATCCAAGGGTTCACTTACTTTATCCACAGCACTGTGAATGTTTAATGACATTCATTCTGTGAATATCCAGAGGGTTTCCATACCATTTCTTGCCACTGTATTTACTAAATATTTATTAACAATTAAAATTGAAAACAAATTATTTTCCTTTGACAATGCTGTCGATAGGCTAGATTTTGGAACTGGCACTAATAGAATAGCCACTTTGCACATGGATTGTTGCTTATGTTTTAGCGATGATGATTTTTTTTTTTTTGGTAAACGGAACTCACCAGGAACTTGTTAATGGTGATAATGTTGTGTGTGTGTATGCATGGCAGAAATATATTTTTTTCTACTCAGATTAAAATGTATCGGATTTTGAGACCATTCTGAGTTCTGTAGAATAAAGGAAGAGTTGTGAAGGGCGTCCAGGTCTTTTCAGTGGCTTCAGTTTGCAGTGAAATAGCATCATTTAGCATTTCTGTCATTCTTCGATCATAATATCCGTGTTGGAAGAATTGAGCTGAATCATCATCGGAAGAATCATTCAACAATGAGACGGAGAGCCAGAACCATTCATCACTTAACCTTCAGTTGATATCTCACACTCAACTCCTTGGAGCCTTTTAAGGGGGTACCTTAGGCTTCAGGCGTATGAAATGTGAATAACCCAGCCACAATTTACTTTACCTGGCATTAAGTTATAATGGTTCATAAATATCCTTGAGGCAATGTAACGCTTGGTATGTGCTTTCTACACTGCTCCCAGTCGTGATGTTTCGTTCGTGAACATAACAGTCTTTTTGGACAAATGTGTTAAGCAAACAAATCGTTCTTGTTCACCTCCATACACCAACTCATATTTCTCGTTCACTAACATCTCTCCCTTTTGAATTCAATGAGCTGTAGTTTGAAGCACGAGACCACTTTAGTGGCTTTTCATGCCTGTAAAGACTGACTATAGCACGAGCCAACAGCATTCGAGTGCGGGCTGTGAAGGAGCATATCATTTATTTGACCCACTTAACAACTGCACCCTTCACTGTAGGAGAGAGGATTAGGATCTGTTGACCGACTGAAGGAGAGGAGGAGATAGTCCTATGTCAATCGTTTACTTCGGTAATCTCGTTCCGGGAGAGAAAGTGGTTGGATGAATTATGAGTAAAAGTGACTGATGACTTTACAACGACATCAGGATGCAATTGATAATTATTTATAGTCTAATATTGTTGTCTTTTTGTATAGTCATGCACAGCAGTTCACAAAATCATAGCTATGCTTTGTTGTCATTTGTGGGGAAAACGCTTATGATACTTAACCACACTCTGATTTGTAGATATGCAAATTTAAAGTATAATTGGACTTGTTTCTTTTGTGAACGACTCAGTGCTTTATCAATTGTTTAATGACTCACTCAAAACACATAAAAGACGTTTATTTGATGCCAACCACTGGTGTCACTGGGGGCTGAGCCCCCCTACGACTGAGATCCTAGAATTGCTCCTGGTTTATGTTATCTATATATATATTCATGTTTAATAGAAATAATGCAAGTTATTATCTGCATTGAGGCATTTCATTATTTCATTATAAAAGCTCCCAGTAAATAAACATACACATGACAAGGCGAACATGAATAACCCAAGGTCTTTTTAAACTATTCCTCCACTAACACGCGTAAATAGGGGTCCGGCTTTGCGGGCTCATGGGCGCGCGCACAACAGTAAATATACCACTGCTGAAAAAAGTCCAACTGTGATCATTGCCACAAGATTTTGTTACAGTATTATTATATGTGTCATTCTCTGGAAATGTTTCTGCATTAAATAGCTAAAATGTTTTATTGCAGACTACAGCGTTCAGTGTAATTCGACGCTGACATCACCAAGTGGGAGTTTAAAATATGATCCTGGATTCAGTGCGGCTTAACTCTCACCGGGTCAGCTGTGAAAAGCACACAGGGTCAGCGGCTGCCCTCTTTGTCCTCAGTGACTGAGCTGAACCGTGCTTGATATCTGTATTTCAGATGGATTCTCTTGAGCAATCACTTCTCTTTATCTCTCTCTTTCTTTCCCTCCCCCTTCTCTTGTCCTCTCTTGAGAAGGATCATGCAGCGAGGTCGGCCGCTCGCTTTCTGATCTTGCGCCTCCCACACAAGCTTAAGCTTGTTTGCTATGTGAAGAGCTAATAGCCTCTATTTCATAGTTTCAACTGGGTGAATCTTACAAAAACATGTCCAGGTCACATTTCTAGGGGCTTTGAAATCGGTTTTATTTTTTTAACAAATTCCGTTTTATATTTTCCTATATTCCGTGTTTCCCTTTCTTATTTTTCTGAATTCCATGTTTTTAAGGTTTAATTTTACAATTAAAAAAATGTCTAATCAAAGGAAGGCATAATACTTAAATTAAAATAGAACATTTAAGTATAGAAATATTAATTTCCAACATAACATTGCACTATTTTTATCAAATGAAGTGCTTCTATCTAAAACACAACATTGGAGTTATTTTGCTTAAAATATAATTTTTAATGATATTATTATTACAGTGAATATTACATTTTACTATACAGTAGGATTATTGTAATTTTTCAATTTTATACGTCCATTTAAATTGAGCTTTTATTTTTGTGCAAAATCTTTCAAATTCTGTGAAATTCCGAGTTTTATAGGTAAATAAAAATTTTATGACTGGATTCTGGAAATCCGTTTTTTTCCACATTTGCCCAAAATAAAAATATAAAAAAAATACATATTTGGCATGGTGTCAGTAAAGCCAATTTTAAGGACTTTTACAATTAAAGCACATTTTCCCTCAAATTCTATTACTGTAAAGCCATTTTACTTATATATATATTTACTAATTAAATGATTGTAATAGTTATTTTTACTGTTGGATAATAATTGTTATTACTTTTTTAATTTTGGGTGAAATATAGCCTAGACATGAGATTCACCCCAAAGTTTCCTTTTAAAAATATTTTTTTTTAATTGAAGGCCTGTATTAGATGTTATTTACATTGTTTAAAATTAATATAATGGAATGCATTGGATAGTCATATTTAATTGAACAAGTTTTAAAAAAGGTAACATCTTTAAAAGGGTGAAAACTATATTAACAGGTTTGAATACAGAGATTTTTGAAAGCTATATATCGGAAGGCAAATACTTCATTGTAATACTACATTGTAGTAAAAGTTCCAAATTTCCATTTACACAAAAAAACAAAACTATTTTACCACCCCCGCTCTGACACGATGTCTCTCTTTCTGGTGAGTTAAAGTAAACTTTGGCGGGCTTGTTTGATGTGTGTGAGTCGCTCAGCATACACCAGCTGGCCATACTGGGAGTGCTGGGTTACCAGGGTGACACGACAGCGTGAGGAAGAACTCTCTCTCTTTGTGTATACCAAGAAAGCACAACATTAGTGTGCGCACTTACTGAAAAGCTCTCTGCCTCTTACCCATCCCACACACACACTCGAGTGGGATCTGCTTTTACACATATGGCTGATCATACTTGCAGTGTAATTATAGCCAAATAATGTATCATGCTGTTACTTACTAGGGTATTTCACCATCTGAAATACTGTATTGGCCCAAGTATTGTACACTAGGGCTGAACGATTATCTATAATCAGTGATCTGCAGGGTTTTGACGTCACATTTAGTATCGGCTCGGCTAGCCTGGAACCTTGACCGAGGTGGTACTAAAAAAAGTACCAGGTACCAGGTACTATCCACAGTGGAAAACCCCCCAAAAGCGAGCAGAGTCGAGTCGAGCCGTACCGTGCAGTGGAAAAGCCCCACTACATTGATTTGTTGACACGTGTTTAAAACCGGTACTGTCTCTTTAAGAGAATTCGGCATTTCTGTAAACAGTGTCTATAAATGAGCGCATTTTAATGAGAGAGACTTGAATGGCTTTATCTCATCTGTGCTATGCCTTATTACAATTAAATGTTTATTTCTCTTTACACTTGTGAAAAAAAAAAAAAAAAGGTTCTTTAGGGTTCTATATACCTGTATAACCCTAGAGTTCTTTACTCCGCTCCAAAGAACCCTTTATGCCAAAAAGGTTCTATTTACAAAGGTTTACAATAAAAAATTAGAACCCTTTTTGCACAAAAGGGTTCTTTAGGCTAACAATTGCTTAATGTGAGAATGTATGTACAGTATATGTATAATTTACATTATTAAAAGTTTTATTTATAAATAGTTTTGAGCACTATACTACAATGTACTTCTTCAGCTTTGGGTTTGATTAAAAAAAGGATAAATGACAGATGATCAGATCCCATATCCTTTCTCTTTAAGATGACTATTTATCTCAGTATCAAAATGCAGTCTATGGTACAGTCTATTCTTTTTTTTTCCAATTTGGAATGCCCAATTCCCAATGCGCTCTAAGTCCTCATGGTGGCGTAGTGACTCACCTCAATCCGGGTGGTGGAGGACGAATCTCAGTTGCCTCCGCATCTGAGACCGTCAGTCTGAGCATCTTATCACGTGGCTTGTTGAGCACGTTACCACGGAGACGTAGCGCGTGTGGAGGCTTCACTCTATTCTCCACGGCATCCACACACAACTCACCACGTGCCCCACTGAGAGAGAGAACCACATTATAGCAACCACGAGGAGATTACCCCATGTGACTCTACCTTCCCTAGCAACCGGGCCAATTTGGTTGCTTAGGAGACCTGGCTGGAGTCACTCAGCACGCCTTGGATTCGAACTCGTGACTCCAGGGGTGGTAGTTAGCATCTTTACTCGCTGAGCTACCCAGGCCCCCCCAGGTACAGTCTATTCTTGACACATAATTCAACGTTTACCAGCCAGTTGCCAAATATATTCATTTTTAGTCGCATAGTGAGAAATTTAGTTGCAAATGCGTGTGATTTAATTTATAATTTTCTTTATTTATCACACATTATACATTTGCACATATACAGTGAAATTCTTCTTTTTCACATATCCCAGCTAGGCTGGGGTCAGAGTGCAGGGTCAGCCATGATACGGTGCCCCTGGAGCAGATAGGGTCAAGGGCCTTGCTCAAGGGCCCAACAGTGGCATCTTGGCAGTGCTGGGGCTTGAACCCCCGTCCTTCTGATCAGTAACCCAGAGCCTTAACCACTGAGCTACCACTGAATTCCTCTTATTGTTGTGGTGGGTTGCACGGAGTAAAAGGTCGAGCCATGGCTTTTGAGAATCGATATTGAATCGACTAAATAAAAATAAAAAAATTATCAAAATCTTTTTTTTTGTTTTTGCCCAGCCCTAATTTCAAGTGCATTTTTTTGTCCAAACATTTTAAATAATGGAGGGATTTTGTCCCGAGCCCCCTTAATTTCTGACCCTACTATATGGGCATCCAAAAACTCCACCACCTCCCTACTTTATCCTCTGCTCTTGATAAAAACCCACTTCCATCTTTCTCTGATAATAAGAGAATGTGCCCATTTCCCCATCCACTCTGAAAGTTTATATTGAGTGTCTAATCAATAGATCAGATTTGTTTCTTTCCTCTGGTGTTTTTGAGGACAAACCCTTAGTGAGAACTAGGGCACTTAGGCAAATGCTTGTCTGGACAGTTTCTCTGTCAGAGCTATTAAAGTTTAAATAAATCTTTGTCGTAATGAGTGGGTGTGCCGTGGTGCTTATTCATCATGGAGTCAAGCTGTCTGTCATATCTACAGCCCTCCTTTGGAAATAGATGGTTTAAAGCAAGCATGAATTTCTGCATCCTATTTTTCCAAACCCCGAAAGCCCAAGAAACCAAACGTTAAATAGTGTTTACATTCCAGTGAGAAGGAAAGAAGTGTAGCTTCATTTCTGAGTTGGGACTCTGGATGTAGCGTTCCATAAGGAAGAGTGCAAGAAAGGAGTTATTGGAGGGGAGATGCAATGGGACGTGTTTTTTCCCAGGGTTGGAATGCCATGTTCAAAGGTGTGGGGTTAGCTCATGCTAATCCTCGACTCATGACTTTCTACCATTATTTGCACAGTGCATGTACAGTGCACATCCAAGTGCCACATGAAAGTGCACCGTACATCCACGTATAAAAAAATCTAGAGTTGCCACAAATACGCCACTCACAATTTTCACATGCTAAAGAGCTTTGCGGCAAACTCTTCATTGTCGGTTTGCTGCAGGTTCACTACTACCGGTGAAGAGCTTAAAACTTCTGTCAAAAATTTGTGGCGAATAATATGCTCATTTGCATGTGAAAATAATAGTGGCGAACAACCATCAAGTAATTATTTCGATAAGTCTTATAACACAGTCACAGTTCTTGGTTCATTTCGTCAGACATCACAAAATGAAAGAACCAGAGAGTCATTCCTTCAGAAGTAGCACTGTATTTTTTGCTTTGAAGATTCAAAAGTGTCATTTGTTCGTGAATCGGACTACACTGAACATTGACTACGTTTACATGGACACCAGAAAGTGGCTTATTGTGAGAAAGCAGCATTCCCCTTTACATTCACTGTATAAGTGACGTACACTTTACTCCCGTATATATGTGGCTCAGTCAGTAAGCAACTTTCTCATCAGCAACGTAACTTTCCCGTGACGCTTGTGTAAATAACAAACGTGGGATCCATAGAAGACTTCACCATTTTATTCTCCATTGCTTCGCTTTTATTTCTAGATATTCCAGAGCTGTTGCTGTGTTTGTTTCCTTAACTTTCAGTCGCCATATGCAGGGAATTGCGCTGCAATGGTGATGTTTCCTTCTTACATAAAACTCCGGGATTCCCTCATCGTACGAGCGCATATAAGCGAACGTGTGGGACTGTCGATATTTTACAGTGTGTGTGTAAATGTACAAGTATAGTTTATAGTAGAGTATGTGCTTTTCCCACTGTAGTCCCAAAAATGTTGAGTTATTTCCGCTGTGTTGACTTGTTGTTGGGCTCCATCCTGTGAAGTTTGTTCTGGGGTCTGTTCCACGCTCATGCGCACTACTCAAAAACTTCTCAAGGAGAAACCTAGGTGTGTTAAACCGCTTTCTCTTAATCCCTTAAATGGCATAAGGAAATCAGCGTTCTCATATTACATGCCATTTCAGAACGCTGCTTTCTGCAAAAACCCTGGAATAAACCATTTTCTTAAGTGCATGTAAACGTTGTCAGTGGCTACGTTTACATGTATACCAATACTCTGATTATTGCAATAATGTATGTAGAGTAGCAATATTCATGGATAGCAGTGGTATTTGGCTGAACTCGTGGTGAAGCAGCTCAGACTATGAGCCCAGGCCAGGGGCTGTCTAATTAATAATAACTTCAAAAGCATATTGCGACACCTGCTTTCTGTTAAACTGTATTTGTTGTGCTATGTCTAGCCTTTTTTAGCACAAGAATGTGATCGATCTAAAGTCATAGTATTACAGTGAGGATAAAATGTTTGAATTGAAATCAGATGCGTTTCTGATTTGTTTATACGTTTCTCTCGGCAGATATTAATTTGCTTTCTCACGTCACTAGCTTTAAATATGTAGCTAACGAATGCATAAACGTGACCAGCTGGATATAAACTAATGCGAACAGATGGTAATAGATGGTAACAATCGTGACATTTAAACATTTGGGTAGGACATGTATGTATTTTTGTCACATTGTTCTAACCGCTTGAGGTTAGCTTTAATGTTAGCATCCTCTCAGCCTTGTCGGCAAACATACTGCTGCTCTCTACTAATGCAGAATCTAGTCAACAAATTAATTACTTTATAATGATATGACAACGTGTACTGTAGTGTACTGTTTTCTTACCTTTTCATTGTTGATGTTTTAAATCCGCATCTGAAGTGTTTCCGCTCCACGTGTCAAAACAAACACCACAAGGCATCAATGAAGTGATGTATAAATCTCATATTGTATAAAGATAGCGGACCCTTCCCAGCCGATCCAGCACCGGACACAACAGGGTGGATTTTTGCCCATAACCGATAGTTCCAGAAATCTGTTATCGATGCCGATTAATCGGCAAAACCGATATATTGCTCGACCTCTAACTCGGAATACACGCGATGGATGTTGTTTTTCGCCCACGAGCACAAGCTCATTTTTAAAGATGTGTTTCCTTCCCATTATTTTGCGGCATATGATCTTTTTATCTCACCAACATTGAATTTAGACTGCAAACGGACATTCACAACTCGGGCAAAATATGTTTTCTTCTGCCATGGGGCTGTAGATGGGGGGAGCACCACCGCTGGAAAATGGTGCATGGAACCGCCATTTTACATGAAGCCCAAAAATAAGTGCTGCTTCTTATTTGTCATGAGGTTTTCAAACCTGTACTTGAATGGAACATGATTTGTCTGCAGCACTGGTGCAGGCGCACTTTGGTCAGAGTTGAAGAAATGCGATTAAAGCATTTGCATGCCAGTATAAAGCGATTAAAATATGAGTACTCCACATATCTTACTGCGATTGTCATGACTCTGATTATAAGCATAATCGCAATATCATAATCACAAAATTCTGTTTACATGAGCCACAGTTAAATCGTAGTATTGCCTTAATCGCATTATAATCGCATTATGAGGGTGCATGTAAACGTGGCCAGGGTGTGCTTCATGCTGTGGATTCAAAAGAACACATACACACACACAAAAAAAGAAAACTTCTTTGCCTGAACTTCATTCAGTCGTGGAAAGTGGTTCCACATGTTTAAAATGAGTTTCCTTAATGTAAAATTACTATATAATCTCAACACAAATACGTTGTGTAGAAAGAATCTTGCTGAATTGGATCAACTCTTATCTACAAATTTAGATGTGTCATTGTAACTCAAATAAATCTCTTTTATTTCTTTATTTACTAACTAGTGAAAGTGAATGATCGCATGCTAAATACACACTGGTTTGATGCACCATAGAGTCTAGTTTAGTAACTATGCTATGGTTACGCAGCAATTGCTCAATGAAGCCAGCAATCAATTTCATGTGCAACACCTACCTGTCCTCATCATTAGCTCAAGCTCCACTCTTCACCATGATGGTTTCCCCTTTGGCTGATTTGTTTCTTGTTCACCATGCGCCCCACCGAGAACAAACCACATTATAGCGACCACGAGGAGGTTACCCCATGTGACTCTACCCTCCCTAGCAACCGGGCCAATTTGGTTGCTTAGGAGACCTGGCTGGAGTCACTCAGCACACCCTGGGATTCGAACTAGCGAACTCCAGTGGTGGTAGCCAGCATATTTTACCACTGAGCTACCCAGGCCCCAGGCCGATTTGTTTCTTGAAGGCAAGAGAATCGCCTGCTTGCATGTGAAGCGACTGAGACATGTAAACGACCAGTCACAGTTCATTTTTTGTTATGTACCATCGTGTTACTACAATAATAGACTGGTGTGCAACACAGTCTCATTTAAATGGTCCGCATATCAGAGCTGCGGCAGATGTGTTTGATCTCATAATGTTAAAGTGCTCGCCGGTTTTATTCTCTCTCCTCTCAACAGTTCCCTGTAACTTTTTACTGTCTTGTCTAATGATAAAAAGGCAAATATCAATAAAACTAATATCATATACAGTCTGCAAATATGCTAATTTCAAGTTTAAACAGATGTAATAAACCAACCTCACAAAACTTGAGCAGATCCAGCATCCTGTGGATCTCTCATTTATTTACCTCTGAAGCACGTATTCTATCAGCCCCTCCTCATCAATTCCCTGTTAATTTTAACGTTCCTTTCTTATGATAAAAGGCAAATATCAAAAATACTCCTATTATATACCTTTGCAAATATGCAGATATCTCGTTTAAACAGATGTAATTCACGAACCTCACGAAAATCCAGCGTTTTCTTCCCGTCGAGCGCTTATCTAATATCTTCCTCCAAGCGTGTATTCTATCAGCCAGAATCAAAAACTTCAGGATGAGGATCAAAAGTTCCTCTGATTCACAAATCATGATGGTCAGTCCGTGATAATCCAAGCAGGCAATCCAGGCCTTTTAAATGGTCAGGAGATTGCTGCTCGCACTGGATCTGCACGAGCACGTGAGAGCAACTTCAAATTTAAAGCGCTTCACGTGCGCTACAAGTAAATGTCATATTCACTGTGCACTGTATGTACAATTGGTTTGATTTTGTGTTTTTTGAGAAAATGCGATTGCTAATGTGGACATGCCATCTGTGGTTGCTGGACTACTGTTTTGTGTGAAATTGAGTAAACATAGTGCTAAATAAGCTATTTTATGTTATGTTACGTTATTTACTATATTAAATTGTGTGATATATTGGCATTGTATCGGCCTATCGGCCACCCTGCTCTCTGGATATCGGCATCAGCCATTTAAAAACCCATATCGGTCGACCAGTAATGGTAATCCCCAAAACTCCAACACAACAGAAACTTAAAACAAAACATGAAACACTAACAAGTATACCCCCTCTATATTCATCATGCACAAAAACACATAAAAGTTTCATAAGTTGAACAAGCAGCAAAAATCATTTTATTTTTATTTTTCAGTGTAAGAGTCATTCATTTGGGAATTGGACTACATTGGTCACGCTGTATGTTTTGTGCTGCTGATTCAATAGTGGTGTTGCCGTGCCGGAAACACTTGTCAAAGGATTTTATCAAGGTGTTGCATCTGTTCAGAACTTGTAAATGGAACCGAAGTCATGACAAACATACGGTTCCGGTATATACTTTTTTAAAATGCTACCGGTTCAGAATAAGAACTTTCTTCAGAAAATATAAAAATCTAGTTTTTACTGGAGACACAGAATAATTTTATAGCCTCTAATTCTGCTCCTGAATTCCATGTTATTTGTGCAACAGATATAAATAGTCATGCTGGAATTTGTTATGAGTGTTTTAAAATAGGAGGCATGGCATGCATTGTAACAGCACATTGTAATGTGACACTACAATTCTCAGTAACTCATCAGAGTTGTGGGACAGCTAATAAATTTATATGTACAAGTAAAATGCAAATTGGCAAGATGTTGAACAAAATTGCATATGATGGCATCAAATGGCTGTTAATATGAGCTCTAAAGTGCTAGTTAAGAGCCTTCTCTTGACTCACTTTTTCCAGCAGAGCGTTTATACTATTAGAATTCTTTACAAATGCAGCATAACACTTCAGTGCTCCAGTGACCCCACACCGTTCCCAGAATGCAAATCCAGTGAGTCACAGATTGGCTGCTGTTTGACAAGCCTCTGCAGAACCAATAGAGAAGGAGTGGGCGAGCGAAAGAGAGAGATAGAAAGCCATTTTTTTTTTTTAACCACCTCTGTATCCACACCCTGTGCCCTGTGGAATGTGAACATTGTGCGGGGGAGAGACACAGTGGCTTCAGCCATCACACAGTTTGCAAAACACTCATAACCCTCGTCTTTGGGTGTCTGTTTAGGGTGATGATGTCAGAGGAGTGCAATCTTAACTGGGGCAATTCCCCTGTGGTTTTTAATTAAAGTGTTTGGTGAGTTGTCCATCTTTCCATGGAGGTCTTATGTACAGTACGCATGTCTCATGACTAATGGTCCCCAATATGGGAATTTTTAAGGGCCAATAGGACTGCACGAATATGACAAAAATCATAATTGTCGGTTATTTCCCTTGATATTGTAATCGCGATTATTAATGTAGATTAACAGAAGTTATATTAAATACTTATTTGTTCAACTTCATGCCATATATTTTTATGTAGGCTACACATTCAAAACAAGCTGAGATCTGTTGAGCTTAATTACGTTATGCTGTTATTTACTTATACATCAGTAAATGAACTTCTCATTGGCCAATGTAGTTGCATGACAACACTAAATTGTTATTCGTTTAGAATGCTCTCATTAAAAACTAAATTAAGCTACACTGCACAATAAATCACTATTTTACACCGTGTCCACATTTTGTTGATAATAATGGGAGCGTTGTTGTTTTGTCGCGTTGCTCGTTTGCAGTGTATTTATTTTACAGTCTACATTAAAAGTGAGCTGCGCGCCATATTACAAATCCAAAATAATTCCAAATTAGCGACTATGCTTTTCACTTTTGTTCTAAAGCTTCTTTGAGTCTTATGTGATGTCTGAGCTTTAGACTGTTTAAAACTTGCGCATTGGGATCGGTTGTCATTTCTAATAGGACTAATTGACTAATTTAAGCATCTCTGATTCGCCATTTCATTGCTGACATGTCTGGGATTGGTTAGAATACTTAACCACCGCAAAACATGTTGTGAAAAGAAACCTTTGATCCAAAAGGAGTAGACTTGATGCCAGTGCTGATACTGTTATATAGAGAGCAAGGTGGCTAATGGACAATATAATGCCAATATATCTGATTCAATTTAGCAAATACGATTTACACAAACTTGGGAAGATTGCCTTACACACTATTTACTCAATCACTAAAAATATATCTAAAAACATTAAATCTGCTTTATTCACTGGCAATAGAGCGCAACAGTTTGGTTCCGGAAGTAAAAATCCCATTCATTTATCGCATAGATGAATTGATTTTCAACGATAGCTTATAAATCATTAAAGACAGACCTACCGTGAGCTACGAGGTTGTTCATCGATGGTATATACTTCCGTTGAAGCCATCTGTCCACGTTATTTCAACTTCATTGTTTAAAAATCATGTTTGATAATGGAATACATGGTAAACAAATACATTACCCATGGTACAGCAGAGAAAGATCCACCAATCAGAGAACTACAGCCAACAAAACCCGCAAAACGTGCCTCGGAGCGACCGCACGCTCCCATGACGCACTGTGAATGACGTAATCGAGTCGATCTCCCTTCACCCTTAAACCACTTACTGTATATATTTGTACATATCGGAATATTTTGCAATAAACATAAAATAGATTATTTCTATACTTATAATTAACAGACTTAAATTAATATTTTTATTTATTCTCATCGTTTTTTATTCAATGACATCATTCGCCAGTGCTTCATGGGATTGTAGTCTGTGCCCTCATGAAAGACGGTAAGTACATAGTTTGTACCTTTGTCTTTATGTCCGATTTTCAAATATTTTTTGCCTCAAAACAAAATTTGTGTTGTTGTGATTCACCTCAGAGCTGCTTGGTTTGGTTAATGGCTCACAACTCTTTTATGAAGGATTTAATGAAAAGTCTATGGAAGAAATGAATGGGGAAAATACTTCCGGTACCCAGACATCTGAAAAAGTGGGCGGGCACTGTTGCGCTCTATTGGAATGACCATTTCTGTTAAACAACCAAGCGGGAACAATTATTGGCCAATACTGATAAACTCAAAATAGCCTAATATTAGCATCTGAAACAACTTTACTGTTAGGTATGGATGGATGATACCACTTAGTTTATTTTTGATCCAATACCAATAATTTCAAGTCCAATATCGTCCCTTGGAGAATTGGTAATATATGTACCATTTTTAAAGAAAACATGAGTGAGCAGGCAAAACACATTTCTTTTATTTCTTATGGGATTCATATTCAACTGTAGGTTATAACAGAATGGCACAATCATAAAACAAAACATGGCAACAAAGAAAAAAATGAAATGTCCCCTGTACAAAAGTCTGCATTCCCTTAGTTCTTAATACTGTGTATTGCCCCCTTTAGCATCAATGACAGCGTGCAGTCTTTTGTAATAGTTGTCTATGAGGCCCCAAATTCTTGCAGGTGGTATAGCTGCCCATTCGTCTTGGCAAAAAGCCTCCAGGTCATGCAAAGTCTTTGGTCGTCTTGCATGAACCGCACGTTTGAGATC
Organism: Myxocyprinus asiaticus; assembly: GCF_019703515.2. Classification (NCBI taxonomy): domain Eukaryota; kingdom Metazoa; phylum Chordata; class Actinopteri; order Cypriniformes; family Catostomidae; genus Myxocyprinus; species Myxocyprinus asiaticus. The sequence goes on along the minus strand of NC_059388.1, from coordinate 30,534,821 downwards.
TCTCCAGAGTGGCTCGATGATATTAAGGTCAGGAGACTGTGATGGCCACTCCAGAACCTTCACCTTTTTCTGCTGTAACCACTGGAGGGTCAACTTGGCCTTGTGCTTAGGGTCATTGTCGTGCTGGAAAGTCCAAGAGCGCCCCATGCACAGCTTTCGTGCAGAAGAATGCAAATTGTCTGCCAGTATTTTCTGATAACATGCTTCTTTCATCTTGCCATCAATTTTCACAAGATTCCCCATGCCTTTAGAGCTCACACAACCCCAAAACATCAGTGAGCCACCACCATGCTTCACAGTGGGGATGGTATTCTTTTCACTATAGGCCTTGTTGACCCCTCTCCAAACATAGCGCTTATGGTTGTGACCATAAAGCTTTATTTTGGTCTCATCACTCCAAATTACAGTGTGCCAGAAGCTGTGAGGCGTGTCAAGGTGTTGTCGGGCATATTGTAACCGGGCTTTTTTGTGGCATTGGTGCAGTAAAGGCTTCTTTCTGGCAACTCGACCATGCAGCTCATTTTTGTTCAAGTATCGTCGTATTGTGCTCCTTGAAACAACCACACCGTCTTTTTCCAGAGCAGCCTGTATTTCTCCTGAGGTTACCTGTGGGTTTTTCTTTGCATCCTGAACAATTCTTCTGTCAGTTGTGGCTGAAATCTTTCTTGGTCTACCTGACCTTGGCTTGGTATCAAGAGATCCCTGAATTTTCCACTTCTTAATTAGTGATTGAACAGTACTGATTGGCATTTTCAAGGCTTTGGATATCTTTTTATATCCTTTTCCATCTTTATAAAGTTCCATTACCTTGTTACGCAGGTCTGTTGACAGTTCTTTTCTGCTCCCCATGGCTCAGTATCTAGCCTGCTCAGTGCATCCACGTGAGAGCTAACAAACTCATTGACTATTTATACACAGACACTAATTGCAATTTAAAAAGCCACAGGTGTGGGAAATTAACCTTTAATTGCCATTTAAACCTGTGTGTGTCACCTTGTGTGTCTGTAACAAGGCCAAACATTCAAGGGTATGTAAACTTTTGATCAGGGCCATTTGGGTGATTTCTGTTATCATTATGATTTAAAAAGAAGCCAAACAACTATGTGATAATAAATGGCTTCATATGATCACTATCCTTAAATAAAAGACAGTTTTTTTGCATGATCAGTCATATTTTCAAAATCAATGCCAAAATGTCACAATTTCTGCCAGGGTATGCAAACTTTTGAGCACAACTGTATATATATATATATATATATATACAAAATTGACTCAACGGTGCCGCGGCATTGCGTTAGTAGATTGAAAAAATTCCGGGTCAAAAGACTACTCCTTGTTCTGGCGACCATACGTATCATCATCACTTATTTCAGATGGGCATACACAGAATCCTAAGAAAGATAGGTGGGCATATGGCGTGTGCCAGCGTATGCCCTGCCTAGACTACACTACTGTCCAGAAGCTGTTTCTCTGATTTTCTATCATTACCTCTACAAGGCACTGAACCCTCTTGTTTGAACGAACCTTGTGATGGTGCAAGCACTTGTCTGCTTGTGTCTTTCAGCATGCATGTTAAGATGAGCGGAAGAAGAAATAGTTCCCATCCTGCACAAGTATTTGCTAATATAGCCTAATCCTTTTTATTTCACTTTGAAGCTTATGATTATTGTTCATGGTAACCAAATAATAATATCCCTAGTTTTAAATTGTTAGAATCGATAGTTTTGATACAACATCAGTATCGAAAGTATCAATGCTTTATGATCGATCCGCCCATCCCTACTGTTAGGCAGACCGTGGACATCACAATGTCCTCATTTTTTTTAACTCGTCCCCTCCAACCACCTGTCACATAGAGACCAATCAATTCCATATGGTTAAAATGAAGTCATATCCTAAATTTTGTTCTTGTTAAATATCCTTTTTCACTTGGAAATGTTAAATTATAGAGCTGTTTCTTATTTACTTTCAAACGCTACAAATCAACATGATTTACAGACGCCATTGTACGCCTAATAATGAACTCTTATAACAGCAGCTTGGTTTCAGCGTTTTTCCTCTGTCGTTTTAAGCACAGGAGTCGTGTGACCTTTCTGAGTTTAGATTAGTGTTGTAATATGAGTCCCAGTGAGGCTGAGTCATGCTCTGTGGTTTAGCGGGATATTGTAGGCTAGTCATGACCTCCCTCATTACGTGGGGTGATAATTGCCCAAACATGCAGCAGGAATGAGTGAATCTCGACGTTCAGAGCCAGAGCCGCTGACTGATCCGACCAGATCTGCTGCCGTACGGATTCAAACACTGACTGAGTTAGGGAGGTTGTGGGAGCTCTGACTAGATGGATTTGGTGAGTTTGTGGTGGGCGTTTGCTGTGAAACTGTTGTGGGCGTGTTGATGATCGTCAGTGAAATCATAATTGGCACATTGTGAAACTGATGTTATACAAGAGTGAAGTTCAGACTACAGTAATCAGAACACATTATATCTGTAGTGCTGCCTTAAATGGATAGTTCACCCAAAAATTACAATTCTGTAATCATTTACTCACTAAACTCTTATGACTTTGTCACCCTTCACATTTATTGTATGGACAATAGATGCAATGAATGTGAATGGTTACTGAAGCTAACTTACCGAACATCTCCTTTTGTTCACAACTGAAGAGTTTAGAACATCATAAGGGTGCATACATATTTTCGGAGAACTATCCCTTAAAAGTTGGAGTCTGCTTTATTGTTTACAATAGCTAAAGTGTTCAGCCCAAAAATGGAAACAATTATTTCATCATTTAACTCTCCCTCATGTTCTTCAAAATCCGTGTGGAACCCTTAAAGGAATATTCTGGGTTTAGTACAAGTTAAGCTCAATCGACAGCATTTGTGGCATAATATTGATTACCACAAAAACTAGTTTTGACTTGCACCTCCTTTTCTTAAAAAAAAAAAGCTGGTTTACAGTGAGGCACTTACAATTAAAGTGAACTGGGCCAATCCGTAAACGTTAAAACACTCACTGTTTCAAGACGTGAACAATATGTGTGTTAACATGATTTTAGTGTGATAAAGTCACTTGCTAACCTTTTCTGTGTAAAGTTATTGCCAATTTACAACTTCGATTGCATGATGGTTTCAACTAACCCAACTGTAAAAATGACGATTTAAACAACTTTACAGCTCAAATAATACACAGATTTTAACTTTGAATTGAGTGCTTTTATAGAATTATAAGCTTCACATTTCTGCCTTTAAATCCTCCAAAAATTGGCCCCATCAACTTCCATTGCAAGTGCCTCATTGTTACCTCGATTTTTGCTTTTTTGTTTTTTTGGATTTTCTCCCCTTTTCTCCCCAATTTTGAATGCCCAATTCCCAAAGACCTCGTGGTGGCGTAGTGACTCGCCTCAGTCTGGGTGGCGGAGGATGAATCTCAGTTGCCTCCACGTCTGAGACCGTCAATCCGCACATCTTATCACGTGGCTCGTTGAGCGCGTTACCGTGGAGACCTAGTGCGTGTGCTAGGCTTCACGCTATTCTCCACGGCATCCACGTACAACTCACCACGCTCCCCACTGAGAACGAACCACATTATAGCGACCACGATGAGGTTACCCCATGTGACTCTACCTTCCCTAGCAACCGGGCCAATTGGTTGCTTTGGAGACCAGACTGGAATCACTCAGCATGCCCTGGATTTGAACTTGCGACTAGTCAGCGTCTTTATTTGCTGAGCTACCAGGCTCCACGATTTTTGCTTATTTAAAGAAAAGGACAGACTAGTCAAAATAATTTTTTTGGCTGAAGTTTATGTCATTATTCACTGAAAATCTGCAGACTATTGGAATACACACTCACCCCTCTCTTGCTCTTGTGGCCTTTCTGTACATGATATATCTGTTTGGGAGTGTTTCTATTAGTTGTTCTAATTGCTGGATGTCCAACTGCTGGAATGCAAACAATACGTGAGCTGTGGTCACATGACCTCCATGTACCTGGGCAGGTGGGACACGGCATTTACCAGTAATCGTCCCTCCACTCTTAGCCCCACATACTTCAGTCATTAAATATAGAAGAAAAATGAAGCACTGCAGGGTTAATTTTGCATAAAGGAGGTGTGACCTGTAACATGGTGTCCAGACGGAGTCGAGATAAGAAGGTCATGAAGCTCACAGACTACTTGTTGGATTTAGATATTAATTAAATAAGTTCGTTGTGACCCACCCTAACACCCCCACTGGTGAGTGGTGCTATTACAAACTCACAATGCAAAATCCGAAATTCATCTTTCTTTTTACTACATAGGGAATTGTATTTTAAGGGTATGCAGCTTTACCATGAGAATTGTGCTATTGAAATAGAAGCTGAAAAGAGAAGTATTGTAAACATGGTGACTGTGAATCATGTATTTGGGACATTGTAAATGATCTAGAAACACTGAAGATGTAATTTATGGCCCAGGTGGCCAGGTTTTAGCAACTGTAGTGTAGTCAATTATTTTATTTTTTATTTAATGTAAAACCGTAGAATTTTCCTTGGAATGTTATAAAATGGTCTGATATCTGAGTGAATCAGCGAGCCGTGTGTTTCCTGCAAACTAGAGCAGAGCTTTACTGGAGCTCATTAATTATTCATGTTTCATACTCATGAGGAGACAAAATGAACTGTGCTTTAGGTCATGCTGCAAACCCTTCTGTTGCGTTGTTTGTTACTATAAAAATAGAGTTTGACACATAAAAGAGAAATTTTTTTTTTCCCAAGTAAGGGGCCATTTACTTTAACATATTGCTGCAGAATGGAGCAGAACACAGGGGGTCTCGAGCCATATTTTTAAGCTGAACTTCTTACAACTTTACATGCAATCACAATGTTTAAAGACGTCCTTCTAGCACAGGGGTCGGCAACCTAAGGCACACGTGAACAAAACTAAACAGTATTAAAGTGTGACGAGGCTGCGGTATAGTCAGCAGAAGAGTGATTAAGCCATTCGCGCATCACGAGCCGGCGGCGCAAATCAATTCGGGCAGCGGTGAATCCCGCGAGTAGACACATCCACTTTGCTTTGGTCGTGCTGCGCAATTGAGCAGATGAAAACCTTCATTTTCGTGTTTTATTTGTTGCTTTTTGCTTTCAAAGCAACACATGATGTAAATAAGAAGACCATTATTAATCCTTGAGATTGTCAACCCTGCATACACCCTCAGTAGAGCGCAACTGTGTAGAAACAATATATTTTACGTTTATTGCAAAATATACCCATATGTACAAACAAGTAGTTTAAGGGTGAAGGAAGACCGACTCAATTACGTCATTCGCAGTGCGTCACGGTCGCTCTGAGGCACGTTTCGCAGGTTTCGTTTGCCACGGTTCTCTGATTGGTGGATCTTTCTGTGCTGGACCATGGGTAATGTAGTTGTTTACCATGAATTCCGCTATCAAACACGATTTTTAAACAACGTAGTGGCTTCAACGGAAGTATATACCATTGGATGAACAACCTCATAGCTCACGGTAGGTTTGTCTTTAAAGGTTTATAAGTTATCTTTGAAAACCAATTAGTCTATGGGATAAATTAATGGAATTTTTTACTTCCAGAACCAGACTTACCGCTAAATAAACCACATGGTGATGGTGACTCTCAAAACTACATTAAATGATTAAAAGATTAAATGTAAGCGAGTATTGATGCTGACTACCACCCCTGGAGTCACAAGTTCGAATCCAGGGCGTGCCGAGTGACTCCAGTCAGGTCTCCTAAGCAACCAAATTGGCCCGGTTGCTAGGGAGGGTAGAGTCACATGAGGTAACCTCCTCGTGGTTTCGATTAGTGGTTCTCGCTCTCAGTGTGGCGTGTGGTAAGTTGTGCGTGGATCGTGGAGAATAGCATGAGCCTCCACATGCTGAGAGTCTCCGCGGTGTCGTGCACAACGAGTCACGTGATGAGATGCGCGGATTGACGGTCTCAGAATCGGACGCAACTGAGACTTGTCCTCCACCACCCGGATTGAGGTGAGTAACCGCGCCACCACGAGGACCTACTAAGTAGTGGGAATTGGGCATTACAAATTGGGGAGAAATGGGGATAAAAATGTTTTAACGCACATCGCGGTGGGCCTAGGTAGCTCAGCAAGTAAAGATGCGACTCCAGGTATGGTAGTCAGCAAGTTCAAATCCAGGGCGTGCTGAGTGACTCCAGTCAGGCTTCCTAAGCAACCAATTGGCCCGGTTGCTAGGGTGGGTAGAGTCCTCCGCCACCCGGATTGAGGTGATAAAAATCCACAAAAAAATAAAAAAAATAAATCTGAGTCAAAATATAAATGAAACCTGGAAATAAAGTTTCAGGATTTTGAACAATTAAGGCTATGGCAGTAAATGAATAAGAAATATTTAAGATTCCACACAATTTCTTGGTCACTTCTCAAATAAACAAATTTGCGACTGTGTCAACTCGCATAGAAAAATAAGTCGACACAGCCATTAACCAGGAAAATTTTAAATGGCACTCCATGTCAAACAGGGTTGCCGACCCCTGTTTTAGTGTGTGTTTACTAGGGAGTTGTGAGACTAGTCGACTAAACGGTTCTGATGCTGATAGTCGACACTGGAATTGCGAATTGGTCAATATTTTTCCCCATTAAACTGTTCAACATTTTTCCCCATTTACGTTTGGCTTTATATTACAAAGGCTGCGCTTAAATTACCGTCATGCTAATGTTACACATTTTCAATATAATTAATAATACAAATATTATTAAAAAAGAGGATATCTGGAGCAGACGTATACAAAGTTTCATTTCACCTCAAGCTGAAAATGTCCTCTAGCAAGACCAGCAATGTAGCTATAGAAATCACCTTTGTTTTCGCATTTGAGTCTTCTTTAAATCTGTGCGTGCTTGCAAGTTATTTTCCAGTCGAGCGGGCTGTTTCAATCGCCTCAGGTGAGTGAGGTCCCATCTTTCACCAGACCATGCTGACATGTTAATTTTGTTCATCAGCTTTTTGTGTAAGTAGCCTAGAAAATGAACGTTTTAGGCTAGGTATGCCATTTTTTTATCCTGCTGATCAACAAGGCTATTTTCAAAAATGTGCCGATGGCTTAACTGGTTAAACTATCCTTTATTCTGTGTGCACGTCATGTTCAGAACAATACATTAGGTTTATTTCCACATCTTATAGCTATTTTGTTTTTTTGCACAGTAACTGTTATTGGTTAACGTTTTTAACCGAACAGCTGTTGTATTACTGTACATCATACATAGGCTAATGCAAGTCGTGAAATACGCGCAACTTTTCAGCGTATTTTTTCTCTCTCGAATATTTGGCTTACCTGTGAATTATTTTCAACAAAGTCCTGACTGTTTTATTATGTTAAGTAACTTTTACTTTTGATTACCGTTTAGAACTGGCCATTAGGGTTGCTACTGGTCCTGCACTATTCATCCAGTTGTTTTCAATACTTTTGCCTGTATTCACTAACGTTGATTCATTAAATACATGTCATGTTCTATATTTAATGTAGCCTACAGTTGTGGTAATGCAAGGCAAGCACATCGCAGGTAAATGCCCCATTTTCAGCTGAATGTTTTTTGACTGTTTTCTGAGGGATTCTTTCTTTTTAGATTAGTTGACTCCAAAGTTTTCCTTAAACGTCAGTCAGATTAGTTGTTCTGCACATCCTTAATGTTTACCTAGAACAGCAATTAAAGAATGAACATTCCCCAAGTCTGTATTGTAATTTTAAAATATATGGGGGCTATTTTTAAAGTGACATTTGTTAATTTTGTCATGCTCTTTATGCTAAATATCTTGTTTAAACCGATGAAAATGGTACTGTTATATGTTAATGTTTATAATATTGGAAGTTTTTCTTGAAATGCTAATGTAAAAGAAGTGTGTGTGTGTGAGATAGATGGTAGAATGTGTTCAAATTCAAGTGCGCATTAATTATGAAAGTGTACGGGGCAGCCGTGGGACTCCATCTCTGGACTTTTCTCACGCAGCCTTGACCCACAACTGTGGTTGATCCATGTGTCTCTGATCTTCTGTCCTTTACGGTGTAGAAACGGGTGCGTATTTGTGCTATCAATGCAAACAACAGGGAGGAACTTGAACCTAAGTTCCTAAATTCACCTGGATCTCCCTCTCTCTCTCTCTCTCTCTCTCTCTCTCTCTCTCTCTCCTACAGGAAGCTGATCTCTCTCGCTCACACAGACACACACACGCTGGAGATGTTGAGGTGTGACAGCAGTGTGTGTTGATGGCTGGACGTAGGTGAGCACTTTGCTGGCCTCTGCTGGAAGTTTAGAGTAAATGCAAATCTATAAATCGTCTATAATGTCGCTACACCTCTCCATCTCAAGCCCTTCTCTTCCCTGTCCCTCACTCCCGTTTCTAATACGCAGGGGTCCAATGGTGTGTTGAAGGCGCCATGGGGAGCTGCTGTAGCTGTCCCGAGAAAGAGATCATCCCTGACAACCATCACAATAAATTCAAGGCGAGCATCTCTCTCTCTCTCTGTCTCTCTGCACTAAGAGCTTTATCTTCCTTTCACACATATACTGTGTAAAACAGCTGGTTGATGTCATGTGCTGAAATAAAAGTTCCAGATCATTAGTGTCCTAATAAAAAACAACAAGCTGTTGTTGTGTTCTAAGAAGGTGTGACACTTACAGTACCAAAGTGTGTTTGTTACAATACTGAATACTACATACACTACTAGGGCTGTGTCGATACAATCAAACATCGATATATCGAGATACTTTTTCTCACAATATTGTATCGATACATAGATCCATGGATCGTGATATATCGTGATATTTTCAGTGCACTCAGAGACACTTCTACGAGGCACAAAAGAGACTAAAACTGATGGACATGCTGGACCTCACTCATGCGTTTGGATCTAGGGCCGGACAAAAATATTGATTTTCTACTTAATCTTCATTTGTACGATCCCAATGTCGATTCTTAAAATGCCAAGATCGCTCTTTTTTTCTATCTGAAATCCCCAACAATTTGATGTGCATAAATACTTCCCATTTGCTTCAAAAAATGTCTGTGATTAGCCACTGGCTGGTAATTTTTTAGATTTCACTCACCAGTGTTTGAGTGGCATAGAGGTTCAGCACCAAGATATTTTCCCTGCGTGCTGAGAGTAAAGGATTTGACACTTTCGGTGTAATGTGAGTCCAAAGACAAGATCCAAGCAAACCATTTGTTGTTTTATAATGTCTCTTAATATCCTTTGTTCTCTACAGTCAGTTATTTATCAAAAACAACAAATCAGAAACATTTCATTCTAATCACACATAGCACAGATGCTGTAAAGAAGCCATTCGACCAAACAAACACTAGTGTCAAAGTCCCTGCCACAGGTCTTAAAGAGACAGTACCGTTTTAGCACTTGTTCTACATATCTAAGTAAATACTTGTAAATAGTACAAATTAGGTATGTAAACAACAAACATGTAACAATATACTGTATATATGCAATATAATATATGCAAATTCAATACACCATATTTATTGATGTAATATATAGACTAGATTTTTAAAAAAAAAGGTCAAATGTCACCAAAATGATGAAAAACTAATAAAATACAATTTGTAAAATGTATATGTCCGTAAATTAGAAGGTCCCCTGTATAATGAATAAATAACAGCATTAGCTGAAAGATAATTTCTTTCATACTGTATGCAAGCAAAATGGACATTAAAACGGAATTATACCCAAATTAATTTAAATTAAAAGCTAAATTGAACCATGATATCGTGATGTATTGCGATATATCGAATCGTGACGTGTATCGCAATACGTATCATATCAAATAGTCATGTGTCATATGCTGTTGGAAAGCTCTCAAAGAGTAGAATACAACCATCCTATTTGTTTTACTCACAGACAAAAATATAGTGAGTAATAGCTAAATATATGACTTTGACAATTACGGTGCATTCAGAAAGTATTCAGACCCCTTCATTTTTTTTTTTTTCTACATTTTGTTTTCTTGCAGCCTTATGCTAAAAAAATTTTCACATCAATCTACACTCCATACCCCATAATGACAGGGCAAAAACCAGATTTTTGATAACTTTGCAAATTTATTAAAAAGAAAAAACTGAAATATCACATTGACATAAGTATTCAGACTTTGCTGTGACACTTGAAATTTAGCTCAGGTGCATCCCATTTCTCTGGATCATCTTTGAGATGTTTCTACACTTTGATTGGAGTCCATCTGTGGCAAATTCAATTGATTGATAGCTGAAAATGAATATCAGAGCAAAAACAAGCCATGAGGTCAAAGGAACTGCCTGCAGAGCTCAGAGACAGGATTGTGTCGAGTCACAGATCTGGGGAAGGCTACAGAAACAATTTGGCTGCATTGAAGGTTCCCAAGAGCACAGTGGTCTCCATAATTCTTAAATGGAAGAAGACTGGAACAACCAGGACTCTTCCTAGAGCTGGCCGCCCGGCCAAACTGAGCAATCGGGGGAGAAGGGCCTTGGTAAGAGAGGTGACCAAGAACCCAATGGTCTCTCTGGTTGAGATCCAGAGATCATGTGTGGAGATGGGAGAAACTTGCAGAAGGACGACCATCACTGCAACACTCCACTGATCTGGGCTTTATGGCAGAGTGGCCAGACAGAAGCCTCTCCTCAGTGCAAGACACATAAAAAAGCACCTAAAGGACTCTCAGACTGTGAGAAACAAGATTCTCTGGTCTGATGAAACGAAGATTGAACTGTTTAGCCTCAGTTCCATGTGTCATGTCTGGAGGAAACCAGGCACCGATCATCATCTGCGCAATACCATCCCAACGGTGAAGCATGGTGGTGGCAGCATCATGCTGTGGGGGTGTTTTTCAGCAGCAGGGACTGGGGGACTGGTCAGGGCTGAAGGTAAGCTGAACGCAGCAAAATACAGAGATATCCTTAATGAAAACCTGGTCCAGAGTGCTCAGGACCTCAGACTGGGCCGAAGGTTCACCTTCTGACAGGACAATGACCCAAAGCACACAGCCAAGACAACGCAAGAGTGGCTTAGGGACAACTCGGTGAATGTCCTTGAATGGCCCAGCCAGAGCCCGGATTTGAACCCAATCGAACATCTCTGGAGAGACCTGAAAACGGCTGTCCACCGACGGTCCATATCCAACCTGACAGAGCTTGAGAGGATCTGCAGAGAAGAATGGCAGAAAATCCCCAAATCCAAGAGTTGCAAAGATTGTCACATCATACCCAAAAAGACTTGAGGCTGTAAACGCTGCCAAAGGTGCTTCAACTAAATACTGAGTTAAGGGTCTGAATACTTATGTCAATGTGATATTTCAGTTGTTTATTTGTAATAAATTTGCCAAGTTATCAAAAATCAGATTTTTGCTTTGTCATTATGGGATATGGAGTGTAGGTTGATGTGCAGCATAAGGCTGCAACATAACAAAATGTGAAAAAATGAAGGGGTCTGAATACTTTCTGAATGCACTGTATATTGGTATTGCTTATATGCCACGTTTGTGCTTATAACTTCACGAAAAATAAACAGAACATAACATATCACATACCATTACTTAGAGGAGGCGATTATCTTTCAAACGAGCCCACACACAAGGTAATCAGATGCGACACGAAGCACAATGTTACATATGGCCACCAGGAGATGGCGCCAAGTACATGACACAGACTCAATGATGACTCAAATGACACAGAATGAAACTCATTCTGTGAAATCTCGTTACTAAAATCATGTCTGCATGCTATGAATACCTTTAGTCATTGTTGCGTTTGCATGTGTAATTAGTTCTTATGTACAATTATTATGTTTTATTTGTTTGGAGAGGCTTCTGGACACATGGAGACGTTTTTGGACACTATGATAAATAATTTTGTAATGCTATAACTTTTGATTGCTTTGTCATGTCAACACAACATTTTTCACAGATACAGTTGACATGATTGGGAACAAAACAAAAGCAGTTTTTCGGAGCCACCTTATTTACACCCAGAGATACATAATGCCAAATAAGACAAATAAGGAAAAAAGTAATTTTTTTGCTTCATTTATTTTGTGATTTTTCAGCAGTTTCTTAGGCTGAGAGTCTCAGAATGTATCATAATCTATATCATTAAAAAAACTGAAAAGTTTTCTTTACAATGATACCAAACACTTGACGCTCCTTGTTTTTTTGTGAAGTTATAGTAAAAATTAATACATAGGAAAAATGTATAATTGCCTAAGAACAAAATAGCTTAAACACGAAAAACATCCAGTGTGTCCAAACTTTTAAGTGGTAGTGTATGTGTACACAGTGAACAGATTCTGATTTCAGCAGTCATATTAAGAGTATTAAATTGGGTTTAGAAGTGTGTAGAGCCTAAAACCGGTGTGCTGTGTAGGTGATAAATGTGGACGATGATGGAAATGAACTGGGCTCGGGCGTGATGGAGTTAACCGAGGAAGAGCTCATTCTGCACACGCGCAAACGAGATGCTGTGAAGTGGCCCTACCTCTGCCTTCGTCGCTATGGCTACGACTCCAACCTCTTCTCTTTTGAGTGTGGCCGGCGCTGCCAAACCGGTCAAGGTGAGACTTTTGATTCTCATAGTCACTGTATAACATGCTTGACGCTCATTCTCTCTCTGTTGGGCCCAATTCTGCTTTTACTATACAAATGTTTGCTTGTTATATTTATTTATAGTCATGTCACTCTTCTCTTCTGCTCCTCTCTGTGTGACAGATTCCTGGTATGTTCAACATTAATAAAGATATGTTACTGTTATTAAAGGCATAGTTCACCTCAAAATGAAAATTCTCTCATCATTTACTCACCCTCATGCCATCCCAGATGTGTATGCCTTTTTTTTCTGCTGAACACAAATGAAAATTTTTAGAAGAATATTTCAAGGGGCCTGGGTAGCTCAGCGAGTATTGATGCTGACTACCACCCCTGGAGTCACGAGTTCGAATCCAGGGCGTGCTGAGTGACTCCAGCCAGGTCTCCTAAGCAACCAAATTGGCCCGGTTGCTAGGGAGGGTAGAGTCACATGGGGTAACCTCCTCGTGGTCACTATAATGTGGTTCTCGCTCTCGGAGGGGCGCGTGGTGAGTTGTGCATGGATGCCACGGAGAATAGCGTGGGCCTCCACACACACTACGTCTCCACGGTAACGCGCTCAACAAGCCACGTGATAAGATGCATAGATTGACGGTCTCAGACACGGAGGCAACTGAGATTTGTCCTCCACCACCCGGATTGAGGCGAGTCACTACGCCACCATGAGGACTTAGAGCGCATTGGGAATTGGGCATTCCAAATTGGGGAGAAAAGAGGAGAAAAAAAAAGAAAGAAAAAAGAAGAATATTTCAGCTCTGTAGGTCCACACAATGCAAGCGAATGGTGACCAAAACTTTGAAGCTCCAAAAAGCACATAAAGGCAGCATAAAAGTAATCCATAAGACTCCAGTGGTTTAATCCATATCTTCAGATTGGTTTTGGGTGAGAACAGACCAAAATATAACTCCTTTTGCACTCTAAGTCTTGACATCAGCAGTCTCCTTGGCGACCATGATTTCAAGCTTGATTACACTTCCTCACACCATCTAGTGGTCTGCACATGCATCAAGCACTAGGATCAAGCTTGAAATCATGATCGCCAAGGAAACGGCTGATGTCAAGACTTAGAGTGCAAAAGGAGTTATATTTTGGTCCAAAATGTATTGGATTGCTTCAGAAGTCTTATAGATTACTTTCATGCTGCCTTTATGTGCTTTTTGGAGCTTCAAAGATTTGGACACCATTCACTTACATTGTATGGACCTACAGAGCTGAGATATTCTTCTAAAAACCTGTGTTCAGCATAAGAAAGAAAGTCACACATTTGGGATGGCATGAGGGGAGTAAATGAGAGAATTTTTAATCTTTGGGTGAACTGTCCCTTTAAATCATCCATGCTGAGCTCCTTCCCTTCAGTACAAATTGGTGCGAATTTACTAAACAGTTTACAGTTTACTAAACAGTGCAAAAACATGCATCTTATCCACTAAATAGCGGCAATCTAGTTTAGGAAGGGGTATTCAGTGCTAAAACTGTGCTGTGTCTTGAAAGTAGATGGTAAAATTATTATTTTAATAATTAATAAATCAAATACATTTTTAAAATGGCATATCAAATGAAACTAGAGACTCTACTCTTTTGATTCAGAAAGGTTTTAATATAAAAACGTAATGAAGTTTCGTACCAGATGTAGTTGTGTTGCCGTTTCTCCCAAAGACAAACTCAGCTGTGATCGGCACCATGTTGTTGTGTCACATGACTCGGTGTGTCAAAAGTTTAACCCTTTAATGACAGCCTAGAGTCTCCTGAACTGAGATGAGTCAGTTTAAATAAAATGAAATTATGCATAGCCTATAAAGAACCCAAAACGTGTAATGTCCTCGTATGTGGACGCATGGTCTCAGGAGGTTAAAAGAGTACATTTTCTGTCGATCATTTCAGCAGTATTTCATCAAATAATGATCAATTGATGGAAAAGACTGCTATAACCTGTTATAACCATATATCGAGATGTGCTATAGATCGTAATTGCACTTGCAAATTGCATTTAGCAGCGATTTTGTTGGTGCATAATAATTAGCGCATTTGCTGGGTGCAGTTCATTCTTAGTGAATTCCCCCCAAAATGCAAAATGACTTTCCTTTTCGGCTGATATCACCAAATCCTCTTCTATTTCACACCACCCACCACATAGAGACCATATACAGACCTGAAGGATAAAATCAACTCCTATCCTATATTTTTTTCTCGTTTAATATTTTATTTCAGTTGTTATTAATGTACATAACATTGCTAACACATGAAATGGGTTGCAAACGTTTCATGTTGACAATACTGACTGTTGTGGTATCTGTTCGTGTGTGTTTTGTTGGTGTTGTTTACTCATAACCCTCTCTCTCTTTCTCTGCAGGTATATTTGCATTTAAGTGTGCACGAGCTGAGGAGATCTTCAACATGCTGCAGGACATCATGCACAACAACAGCATCAGTGTTGTGGAGGAACCAGTGCAGGAGCCAGAGCTTCCAGTCACACCACACACTCCCACCAGTAAGAATATATGCATAAACACACTTCTGCCCTCACGGTTATACTGACCTTACTAACACCATAACTGCTCTTTCCTTAGCTCCTGGTTACTCTGTCCCAACGGTAGCAAATGCAATCGGACGTTACCCGTCATTTGGCGACAGCTCCTCGCGGCCTTCGAGCCGTCACCCGTCAGTGGGCAGTGCTAGGTTACCATCAGTCGGGGAGGAGTCAACACACCCGCTACTGCTAAATGATGAAACGGTATATTTTTGTGATGCTTTACTTTTATTTAAGGTGTGCTGTTATATTCTAAGCATTTATTGCTTACATAGCAGACGATAAAACAGGTGAAAAAATTTATAGACTAACTGTACATTAAAGGGGGGACACAAGCTATATCTAGAGATGAACATATTTGTATACAAAGGATTTGTTGGATTTTGTCTATGACAACAATGACGAGACAAAGAAAAATTGCGCCATGGCAATAATCAAACTGTTTTAATTAAAACATACTGTTGATGAAAATATGACAAGAAAAAAATAATACTGCAATATATTAACAATACATTAACACTAGGGGGCCTGGGTAGCTCAGCGAGTACTGACGCTGGCTATCACCCCCGGAGTCGCGAGTTTGAATCCAGGGCGTGCTGAGTGACTCCAGCTAGGTCTCCTGAGCAACCAAATTGGCCCGGTTGCTAGGGAGGGTAGAGTCACATGGGGTAACCTCCTCGTGGTTGCGATTAGTGGTTCTCGCTCTCAATGGGGCGTGTGGTAAGTTGTGCGTGGATCGTGGAGAGTAGCATGAGTCTCCACATGCTGTGAGTCTCTGCGGTGTCATGCACAACGAGTCACGTGATAAAATGCGCGGATTGACGGTCTCAGAAGCGGAGACTTGTTCTCCGCCACCCGGATTGATGTGAGTAACCGCGCCACCACGGGGACCTACTATGTCGTGGGAATTGGGCATTACAAGTTGGGAGAAAAGGGGATAAAAAAATAATTTAAAAAAAATACCCTACCACTGTATTTATTTATTAACTTTTTTAAAGAAAGAAAATCTAGAAAGAATCGATTGAAATAATCCAGTCATACTATGCTGGGGATTTCCCCGTTTAAGCTGCGTGCAATTAACTTTACTAACGGGTTAATTACCTCACACATCCTATATATGTGACATTAGTCAGCTATATCCACAACATAAACGTAATATCTGCACAGACAATGAAGCCATTGAGCAGCTGAACTTAAGAGAAATAAATGACAATGCACATACACAAATTGTATGGTGTCCATTTATATGAGTGTTTACGATAATCCTGATGACTCGTTAACAGAGAGAGAATAATGAACTTTAAACAGCTGTAATAATGCATTAAACCAAAATGAAGCGATAACCAGCATGTAACGAACATTAAACAACAAATACAAACCCTAATCTCAGTATACATGGTGTAATATTTATTCTAGCAGTCAGACTGCTAGTGCAGCGGTGGTTTGTGTGTGTTATGTATGTGTGATTATGCGCGTCTCGAGTCACTCTTTAATATAAATGTACTGTGTTAGGTTGTGTTTGGACTTGTTTTAATTGCAGTGCTGTTCTGTAAGGAACTATGTGCTATTTCCCACATTCTGTTTAGGTTTTGTGAATACGTGAAAATGATCGCCCCGAAGTAACATGCATACATGTTTTTGTCGCGTTTTCGTTTATTGCCTCATGAACCAAACAGAATATGGGAATGGCATGTTACTTACAGCAGATGACTAAAACCAGCCAGTAACAACGTGCAGAGATGTTGAAATAATCCTCACAGAGCAATATGAGCTGGTCTTTCATTCACACAGACACGTTCACTTGCGGCTGCCCGAGTGTCTGCCTGAAGGAAAGACGCCGCAGGCAGTCTGAGATTCTCAGCCACAAGCAAATAAACGTAACACATTATCGGCAGTAATTCCATTATTGGTGCGATAGTAATATTTAGATTTTCCCGGTTTTCGCCAATATATCGTGCATCCCTATAATAAAACTGGTGGGCTCTTTTAACCTGGGCCAGTAAGCAACCACTCAGAGTACCCTAGCAACAACATAGCAACACCCTAGCATTTAGGCTCTGAGTTTTGCATGGGTAAGCAGCACTACTATTTCATATTCTTCTTCTTTTGATAAATATTTAATGAACTATCTTTGCAGGTGCACACTTATGTCAACACAACGGGTCTGCAAGATGAGCGGCGCTGTCGCAGCAGTGGCCACGCCCCTCTGGAAATACAGACGTCCAATTCAGAGGGCGTGATTCCAGCATCGCCCAATGAGGTAGAACCGCAGGTGGTTTTGGAGCCAGAGAGTGTTACGTTTGTGTTAGGCCCCACCCCTGTACAGCGACAAATGCTGCTTAAAGAGAGACCGCGAGAATTCAGCGAGCAGGAGTTAGGTGCGGTCAGTTCTAGTATAAAACATGCTGGAAAGACTGTAAATGGCTGCGCGGGATCCGGGACAGACTGCGACACCGGTTACGACAGCGACGAGCGCAAGGAGGCATCGCATGAGCAATATAACGGAGTGGCCCCTCCTAGACGCAACAGACCCCCAGTGCCTCTACCTGACACCCACAATGCCAATAACTCCGCCCAGAGGCGGACTGCACTGCTCAACTATGAGAACTTGCCAGCATTGCCTCCCGTGTGGGAGACTCGCAAACCTTACAGCGAGGCAGAGGATGAAGAGGAACTCAAGTCGCCCTCTCTCAACGGATTTCATCTGCCACATTCCTTCGACCCCCAACACAACTACGTCAACACAGAGAACGTCACGGTGCAGCTCAGCGCGCACAACCTCCAAAGTTCCAGCGCTCAACCTACAGTCTTCAGTTTTGACCTCCGAAGGCTCGGGGTGGGCGACCCACTCCGGCAGCTCAACTACATTGAGGTGGAGATGGACAAAGTATCGGACTCCAGTGGGCCTCAAACCCCGAAAACGCCCACCACGCCCTTACCGCCAACCCCTACACGGCGGACAGAGCTGTACGCGGTTATAGACATTGCACGCACGGCCGCTATGTCCAGCCTGCAGAAAGCACAGCCACGTGACGACGGCACATCCAGGAAAACTCGACACAACAGCACGGACCTGCCCATGTGATTCGACCCGGCACTGATCACTGCTGCGGTTCTTTTATGAATTCAGTAATAAAGTTGCTTTTGCTTGTCCAATTGAAGAAAATGAAGCCTATTTTATGACCATTATGATTTTTAGTATTGTGACATAATTTTCATGACAATTAAACACACTTTGCCCCGGGGCCTGGGTAGCTCAGCGAGTAAAGATGCTGACTACCACCCCTGGAGTCGCGAGTTCGAATCCAGGGCGTGCTGAGTGACTCCAGCCAGGTCTCCTAATCAACCAAATTGGCCCGGTTGCTAGGGAGGGTAGAGTCACATGGGGTAACCTCCTCGTGGTTGCTATAATGTGGTTCTCGCTCTCGGTGTGGCGCGTGGTGAGTTGTGCGTTGATGCCGCGGAGAATAGCGTGAAGCCTCCACACACACTAGGTCTCCGCGGTAACGCACTCAACAAGCCACGTGATAAGATGCACAGATTGACAGTCTCAGACACGGAAACAACTGAGATTCGTCCTCCGCCACCCGGATTGAGGCGAGTCACTATGCCACCATGAGGACTTGGAGGGCATTGGGAATTGGGCATTCCAAATTGGGAGAAAACGGGAGAAAAAAACAAAAACTTTGCCCCCCTAAATTCCAATTTTCCATTATGCATTGGGATATTTTTGTTTGAGGGTTTTTTCGATTCCTATTTTTCTCAGTTGTGATTTAGATAGATTCTCCTGACTATATAATACAGTATTTTAAAATATTTTTTCAATTTAAAAAAAGTGTAAATTATAGGCATTACATTAAATACTACCATCGTGAATAAATACTTTTTCCACTCCAAAAAAACCACAAAAAAAAAACCAAATATATATATTAGTTTAAATAATAATAAATTGAAAGTGGTACAATAAATACTACCATCTTGAATAAATACTTTTTACATTTTTTTTTTTTTTAATAAGCATAAATTATATACTTCCAATATTTGTTTTTCTAATTTAAATAAGCATAAAGGCAGTACAATAAATACTACCATTGTGAAAAATTACCTTTTCAATTAATTTTTTTTTCCCAATTTAAAAAAGCATACATTTTAAGGAAATTAAAATGTATATATATATTTTTTTTGCAGTACAGTAATGAGTAATTTATTTATTTTATGTTTTTGCATTAATGTCAGTGTGGGGGTGGGGGGGGGGGGGGGTCTTGTGCTTAAATGTCATGAAAATAACAATAAAAACACTTAAAATGAGCTTCATTTTCTTTTTGAAACATATTTCTTTTAATTTTGAAGTGAAATATGACATGTTCTTTACAGGTTTCACGATATTCGCCCGCATACACAGTAGATGTATGTATACAATTTACTGATTTGCCTACATACGACGTATTTGCCACAGGTCTGAAATGTACAAGTGAAACAAATAAACGCTCATTAAAGGTCACGTGACGTAAAGGCAGGTACTGAACGGAAAATAACACGACAGGTATAAATGAGGAAGCACAACGGTTTTCCAGACCTCATTCACAAATGCTGTGATGTTTTCTCCTTTTTTGATGTCGAAGTGTTCGAAATAAAACATTTAGTTACTTGATGTAATACACTCATTTTGCACTTGAGAGCAATAAATGATGCTCACGGTATTTTAGAATCACACGGTACACTGCAGTCACTTTAAATGCTCATTCTTACTCCATAACCCCTCTGCTCTCTGAATACGCCTGCTAAGACAAGTGTCTCCGCATGTGTTTTAGCTCTCCGCTCACATCTGTCGACCAAAGACACACTCACTGCCCTGTTTGGGTAGACTCCAATCCGGTAATGTCTTTCAGAGCAGGACTTGGTGAGATGTTGCGAATCTCATGGATCCCTTTTGGGCAGGAAAGGCTTATCAAGTGCATCAGTATGATAGTTGGATCATTGCAACAATGTGAATAAAAGTATTTGGCTGTTTTCAGAGGGAGAATGTATCAGGTGCTGTGTGTGGAATCTACCTTCATATGCATCACTGTGTCTTACAGGCAAATGTGGTTGTATCATTCAAAGCAAGCGTGAATGTTCTTCTTAAAGGTTTCCAAACAGACTGCAGACTGTTCTATACATCCTGTTTATATTGTAAAGTTTATTTTATGCTCTAATTGCATTATTATCTTGTTATTTTCTACCATTTTGAGAGAGAGTGTGCAAATATAGGAACATTTACGTGTACCAAACATTCATTAATTTTAGAAACAAATGAGTGCTATCGATATAATTGTAAAAAATGTAGATTATTTGCCAAATCCTTTTTTCATGGATGCAAGAAATTGAGTGATTGATTCAAATGTCCCTCGTATGGGTTGAGTTTTTTTTATTTTTTTAGTTAAGATGCATTGTGTGTGAGAGGTAACATTCCTATGCGAGTATTCCACAATTTATGGACATTGTATGGAAACTAGTTTTGATATTTCTATTTGATATATTGGCAATTGATATCAGTTTAGCAAAAATGTTTGTATTTTTTAAAACAAGACAAATTGTTTTTTTATTTTGTGATATGTACACCATTACATCCTCTGCCATTCAGTGCCAACTCTATTTTTGTAGCATGGCAAAAAATCATTAAAAAGCAAAACTTGGGTCTGTTTTCACTGTTTACAATGAGATAAATAAGTATTTGTATTCAATTTTTACACTTAAGCACTGAAAATAATTTGTACACATTGTGTTACAGAGGCATGGAGATACAAGCGTAGTTGTTTTATGAATTATATGATTGCTTACCATTTCTTTTAGGGTCATTCCGTGTCAACTCAAATAGACGTCTCGGCTCAATTTTGTTTTTTGATCATTTTATTTATTTTTTTACTTGTGAAAGAAATACATGAAGGATGATTTTGATCAAGTGATGAGATTAAATGCCATTTAAAATAAGTTGACTCTAGCACCCCTAGATGGCATATATGCCAATCATGTGAGTCTAAAAACTGAGAGAAAAAATAATAATATTTTTGGAGTGCCTATATCTCCAGAAGATCTAAAGGTGCAAGGAAATATATGCAAAAACTGTTCCTACTCGCTGAAAGATATTAATGAAATAAGTGTCGTGAGGACTCTGTAAACAACAAACAAAAAAATGTCTGCGGGCCGTGGTCTCTGATGCTGTCTGCCTGTCAATCATTTTGCACGTTCTTATAGTATTGTAGTTGCAGCACATTATTGAGGCTTAATGCCATTTTTATGCCATGTTGCTCATAACATTTGTCAGTAGAGGGCGCTATTTTGCTGCTGTTGGTTCAATAAACTCATTTGGTGTCTTTGGAGTGCAGGGTTTTGGAAAGAGGTGGCATGGCTAATCCAGTGGCTCAGTCTCGTGGAAGTAGAATGGTCAAAATTGCTTAAAGCACCTTTAAAGGTATCTAAATAGCTTTACTTTACTTTTTGCATCTTTATTTTTAAGGCCCTATATGGTTAAATCCCTGAAATGTGAGGCTCTCACTGTGGCTCTTTTCATAAATTGTAAAATTTGACCCTTTTTCAATGGTCAAAAACCAAATGGTATGAAGCTAGTTTTTCACACTCCAACTTTGGAATAATACCTCCCCAAAAGTGTCCCCCCACCCCACTGCCCCCCCATTTTTGGACTCACACCATTGGCATAAAATGCAATAAGGGGTGCTGACCTGATTTTAGTAAAAGACCTACCTATCTCTGTGTACAAATAAAATAACGACGCTGCCACCTTTCTAAGGGGATTTTTTTTATCTGTAGTTTTGCTCAAAATCATGGGTGAAAATTGTCACTTTGTCCCCCCTCTACAAAATAATGGATTATTTAGTAAATATTGATCCATGGAATTTAATATTTTGGCTTCCATCATAATTTATATTTATCTTTCATAAAAAAATTCAGCCAGAGAAGTTTCTGAAATGTAATTGATTTGACATGAAATAACCTTTGAAGTTTTTCAACATTTTTATTCATGAATTGCTTTTTTTGCAATTCATTTAAATAGTGTTAGTGTTGTGTAATTTTTTAAGTGAAAAGTTAGTTTTTAAATTACAAATATTTCATGAAGTCTCTCCATTAATATTAAGCCATAACTGCATGTTTACACAAGAACAATTGTTTGAAATAGATGAAGTACACTGAAAAAAAAAAAAAAAAACTGTTGGTTTAATTCAATTGTGGACATTTGTTCAACACAATGAAAATGAGTTTCTTTTATATAAAATAAAAAATTAGGCTCTACTCAAATACTCCGTGTAGCGAAAACCTAAATTAATTGAGGTAACCTAACTTAGATTTGATCTGTTCAAATAACTCAATTGAACCTTAGAAAGGCATTAGCATATTGTGTGTATATATATATATATAGATATATATACACAGTACTGTGCAAAAGTCTTTGGCACATAAGATGTTTCACAATAGCATTTGTCTTAAGATGGTTATTTATATCTTCAGCTTTAGAGTGTCAGTAGGAAATATAAATGTTAGACTCCCAATCATTACTTTTGCAAATAGAAAAGATTAGAATAGAAGAACAGGGAGCCCTGCAACAGATGGCATGGCCCCCACAGAGACCCCCACTGAACATCGAGTCAGTCTGAGATTACATAAAGAGACAGAAGTAATTGAGACAGCCTAAATAAATAGAAGAACTGTGGTGAATTCTCCAAGAAGCTTGGAACATCCTATCAGCCAACAACCAAGAAAAACTGTGTCCAGGTGTACCAAGGAGAATTGGGGCTGTTTTAAAGGCAAAGGTGTTCACACCAAATATTGATTTAGCTTTTTTATGTTTACTGGACTTTGTATGACATTAAGTGATAAATGAAAAATATTTATGTCATTATTTTTTAAGACATCCTCACTATGCAACATTTTTCACAAGTGCCTAAAACGTTTGCACAGTACTGTATATCTTCTTGTACTGTGTGACAAGTACAGTGCTGTTGAGAGTTTAAAAGGTCCCCAAACAGTCATTTTGATGAGCTCTCAGTATTTGCTTCATGAGAAAAGCAATACACACTGATTTTCTTTAATAATGTACACAACCTTGACCTAATCATTGGCTCCAATTTTCTCCACAGTGGTAACCTCCAAAAAAAATCAAATAAATAAAATTAAACATGACAGAAACTCTTATAAATCCCAAAATAACAAAACATTAAACACTAACAAGTCTCCTACTTGTTTCACTTTGTGTAAACATACATTAAAATAACACTTAATCTTAAATTTTACTCTTCCAAATCCATTCCTATGCAAAAGCATGCTGGGAACTGGAAATCCTCTGCCCGGCTTCAGCAACACATTTATGCAATAAATATTATTCACATAGTCCCAACACAATTGGATTAAGTGAACATGATGGACTGTACACAATTAAATTAAGTTGAGACCAAATGCTGAAGAGTTAAGATGCATAAGTTAATTGAGCAAACAGTAAAAATCATGAATTAATTTCAACATTTCGTAGCAATGTGATCATATCACTATTTCATGACTTTGTTGAACATCACTGGGACTTTACCCAATATAAACATGTTCTCATCTCAAACATAAATGTATTAAGCTGATTTCAAGTGTACTGTTTTAGTATTTTCATTACAGCTTGGCGCTCCTTTCACATCATCTCAACAACCTAATTACACTAAAAGTAAAACTGCCCTCTTACAAAAAATTACTTTGATTATTTAAGGATTTTAAACTAATAAATGAGGTAATAAAAGTTCAACAAAACACTCACTAACCTTAAGTTAATGCATGATTTTCTGTAAAGCTGCTTTGGATGATGTGTGTTGTGAAAAGCGCTATGCACATAAAAATGACTTAAGACAATGAATCTATTGTGCAATCCATTGAACAACTTCCAACAGAGCCAAACAGGTGTTAAGAGTTACCCTTGTCCCTTGTTATCAGATGCCAAATGGACAGTTACAATACTCTCCAACAGATGGCAGTCTTACACACTAAATAAAAGCACAGCTTGTAGAATGGTTTAAAATGAATGGCATACATGTTTAAAACCATTTGTTATGCTTAAATGTAATAATAATAATAATAATAATTAACTGACTGTTATTATAACTGGTTATTTAAAGTTTATTAGTGAAATGGATTAACATTAACATCAGAATTAAATGCCACAAAGTTGAATAAGTAATCTTAAAACATAAAACTATGCATCATTTAGAAAAATGCACACCACCAAAGAATAGCACCCTTACAAACCCCCGAGTGGATACAAGCAAAACTGGTCTCCAAGCTAATGATGTTCAACCATTAGGCTATGGTTGCAAACCAACTGATACAGTGTCTCACTTAGTATTGTTACTCACCAGAGGTTTACTTTGATATTCTGTGTCGCCTCCTGATGTGTGTTGCTTGTAAGTGGCAGGAGTCAGAGCAGAGGCTCATGGGTATCTGTGTGCAGTGCTCATTATCTCTGTACACTGTTGCTCTCACTGTTTGATCAATGCTCAGCTCTGAACATGTGTTTGTGCATTCATTTCTGATGGTGTCTCAGTGTCTTTCATGCTGTCAGAATCATGTGGGGTGTTTTTGAATCTGGACTTCTGTATTACTGAAACACCAGCAATGGCCGTGATACAGGTATGTAAATAGAAACTAACATAATGCAAAAGTACTTATTAAGGAATATTCCAGGCATCAACAGCATTTGTGACATAATGTTGATTACCATAAAAAATAATTTCAACTCGTCCCTCCTTTTCTTTAACCTAATCAAAATCTGGGTTACAGTGCGGCACTTACAATGGAAGTGAATGGGGCCAATTTTTGGAGGGTTTAACCTCGTGCGCCCCTGCGTCCACATGCGTGGACGTTGTATTTTGGATTCGCTATATGCAAAGCATAATTTCAATTAATTTAAACCAAATGAATACTGTTCACAAGACTCTAGACTGTCATTTAAGGGTTAAACTTCTGGTGTACCGATTCACGTGACACAACAGCATGATGTCAATTTCCATGAAGCGCTTCTACAGGCGCAGAGCCAACAAAAGTGCCTCTGGTAAGAAACCTCTAAGATTGTTTTCTTTGAAACCTATTTGTGTGTAAAGAGGAGAGTCTCTAGTTTCGTTTGATATGCCGCTTTAAAAAATGCATTAATTTTTGGCGTGTCAGCGCCCTGATAAACATGATGTCCACATACGTGGATTTTGAGACATTATTCCCTCAAAAGTTGAAAAAACATGTTAGTTATTTTGAATAAACATTAACACATCTGTGGGTCATTTTGGTTCATTTTAACATAAATTTTGATATATTTTATTTGATCACTGTACAATACGGTCCTATTCATTTAACATTAGTAAATGCATTCCTATATTTACTGTGCATTATCACACTGAGAATCAATGGGTTCATCCAAAAGCTGATAAATGTTGCTTTCAGAGGCTTTATATGGAGTTAGGATGAAAATAAGGTGCATTTCGAACTGTTCTGAGACCAGTGCAGACAGACAGCACACTGGAGGTTACTAAATAGGGAGCAAGGGAGCATCCTATATCTCTCTATGCAGTTAAGTGCATTCACTCCTAAAATCTGATCAAAAGTTCAGTTTCAGGCTGCAGATGATGTTTGGATCACTCAACATGTTTGACAGACATGAGACAATGATAATCAGTACATAGATTCAGAATTTATAATGTATCATTTTATTTTAACATGGTTTTCAGTGATTGGATGATGCTGGACATTACTTTGAATCTGAATTAATTATGCTAATTTATGATGTAATGTCCGTATCATCTCAAAAACATCAATAACCAACACTCCTGAAAACATAATAAACAGTTTGGTAAGTAAAAATTCTGACTTTCTATAGCTTGGTATTATTTAAAATTTCACAACTTAGTCCCGCTGTGCACATATGTGGACATTACAAATAAAAAAGGGAATTGGAAAATGCACACAGCAGTCACACTCGGGTCTCAGGAGGTTAAAGGCAGAAATGTGAGGCTTATAAATTTATAAAAGCACTTAAATTAAATCTACTGTTAAAACTCATGTATTATTTGAGTTGTAAAGTTGTTTAAATCATAATTTTTTACAGTCATTTTGGGGTTTGTTGACATTACATTGTCATGGCAACAAAGTTGTAAAATTGTACTTTACACAGATGCGGTTAGTAAGTGATCTTATCACACTAAAATCATGTTAACACGCATATTGTTTATGTCTTGTGGCTATACCTTTGAAATACTGAGTATTTTAACGTTTGCATATTGGCCCCCATTCACTTCCATTGTAAGTGCCAGATTTTTGCTTTTTTTAAATTAAAGGAGGGATGAGTCAAAATACATTTTTGTGGTAATCAGCATCATGCCACAAATGCTGTTGGTTGAGCTAAACTTGTATTGAACCCGGAATATTCCTTTAAGTAACTTTCTAAAACACTTTTCACAGAAACGTTTTTCTTTTTTTCGCTTGACAAATTCCATGAACATCGAAATTCAAAGAATTTCCTCCTTGTTCATTGTCGCACTCAACTCGTTAGCGACTCATTAGTGACTCTTCAGCTGTCACAGAAATGCAAACAGACGTACTTATGAACATAATTAATTTGTAAAATGTTTTAGACATAAATAACACTATATTTGAAATTTGTGTAACCCTAGAAAAGTACCTAAAAGTAATTAAACAGATAATAATACATTCCAATTTACTTTTTTTACGAGAAACAATTTTGATACTGTGTTGGGTCGCCAGTTGATGTTCGATCATGTAAAATCTGGGTTCTGATGTAAAACCAGTTGAGAAGCACTGCTTTAAAGCTCCAGAACAAGTTGTTCTCTGAAGCGATTCTTCTCCGCTAACGTGATTAAGTCCCTTCAGTCCCTGCTGGCTGTTCTCTCTTGACTAACTCTCACTTATGCTTTTGTTGTGGTTTAGTTTATTTCCCTGTAAGTCAGCCCTGGAGGAACTCTATCTTTATCCAACACGTGACCAATTGCCTGAACGAATCGCTGTTGCTCAAGCATTACAATCAGGCTTCATTCTTGTTATCTTCTTGCAAGGGGATGGGAGAAGCTTACTGATGACAACACATGAACACAAACACAAGGGAAAATTGGCCTGGCAGTTGTCATTAGCTCTGTCATTTGCATCTAGCTGCTGTCTACATAGACAGCTGCCTTCTAAGGCAGCATACTAACTGTCATGGAACCTCACAAGTCAATGCTTTGGAGCGCTCTACATAGGTAGCAACTCTGCTAAGGTATTGTGGGTGGTTACTATGTGGTTGTTAAGGTGTTCCGAAGGGTACGTTAATACGTTGCTATGTGGTTACTAGGGTGTTCTGGGTGGTTACTTGGGTTTTGTAGGTGGTTGCTAGGTGTTTACCAAGGTGTTCTGAGTGTTTTTTAGTATTTAGTTATACGGATAAATGTGCTGTAAGCGATTTTTTTGTGGAAAGGTTAGTAAAAATTTTTCCTACTTCCTGAAAGATATTAATGAAATAAGTATCCTGAGATATCTCACTGGTCTCTGTGACAGCTCTGGACTCTGTAAACAGCAAACAAAAATGTGTCCGCGGTCCCTGACACTTTCTGCCTGTCAATAATTTTGCGCGTTCTCATAGTATTGTTGTTGCAGCAAATTACTGAGGCTTCATGCCATTTTTATGCCATGTTGTTCATAACAGTTGTCAGTTGAGGGCGCTGTTTTGCTGCTGTTGCTTTTGACAACCATTATTGCTCGATATCGGTGTCAATAAAGCTCATCTGGTATCTTTGGAGTGCAAGAGGGGGCGTGGCTAATCTAACCGCTTACAGCACCTTTAATAGGGTGTTCTGGGTGGTTACTAGGATTTTGTGGATGGTTGCTAGGTTGTTTATTACTAGCCCAATTCTTACATCTGGGGCCCCTTTTTCAATACAAGTCAACAGAAAAGTGCTATATAAATGTAACATTCATTCATTCATTCAATAGGGTTTTTTGCCTCTTTTTATTGTCAGCAGAGAAATAAGTCCAATCGGCTAAACTGAAATTTAATATGGTTAGGGTTTTGTTCAAATATGAAGGATACATGTGATGTTACCTTATAGTTTGGCCAAAACCAAGTATGTTAGAATGCAGCATAATGTTGCTGCCTTCCTTTTGGAACTGCTTTCAAATCTATGATGTCTTAAAATGCTGTCTAGATCTCACTAGTTTTTTGAACAGAAGCAGAACTATTTATCTGTACTTGGATAACACACTAAACTCAGGTTATCTTCGTGAAATATGTATAATATATGTCCTCTTGCATGCACACTGAGTTGGCTTTTACCCAGTGTGTAAATTTAACCTTCATGAAGGTGTCCTGGGCTCGTTCTGTGGGCTCGCTGGGCGTCTAGACACCCCGTCTCATTCGTCTCTGTTGAGGAACACTATTTGTATGCAAATGATCTGGGCTTGGAGGCTGAATCGGACTCATAATGGGCTTCCGTGGACCATCTATCATCATGGGAGCCAAACTTTACACTGCATGCTCTACTTAGTATATGATCTGTATATCATAACACACCCCTTGATAACGGCTGACTGTGTGGTATAGAGGAAGAGTGTTTTTTCAGGAATACAGAAGAGCAAATGTTCATGATATCACACTTAAAGCACACTGGGATTGTGAGCAACACATTTACTGGAAACATAACGATAATCAGACAGACAACAAATGCTTTAGAACAATACAGTGTGAAGCCCATTTAATCGTAAGGCCAGAAGCTTAAATCTGAATTTTGAAGGATAAAAAGTTTCATTCAACATTCAGTATTGAGAATATTATGGGATGTATGCCTAACACATCCTTTCCTATTGTAAGAATAATATTGACGCTGTCGTCATGTGTGTTTTTGCCGTGTTGTGTGACGTGTGCAGTGCAGTCGGCATCACTCATGTGCATTTAATCCTGAGGAAATAAGGAGAGGCATGTTGTATCCAAGCAACAGGATGGTTGCCAGGTGACAGATACTGAGGTCCTGAGAGCAGAAAGGGTGTGTTTGGTGTTTCTTTACAGTGGCAAAAGACGAATGTAACTGTGCCAGTCAAACCGCGGATTGATCCTCATTGTACCAACATACCGAATCTTTTTTTTTTTTTTTCTCCCCATTTCTCCCCAGTTTTTGGCATGCCCAATTCCCAATGCGCTCTAAGTCCTCGTAGTGGCATAGTAACTCAATTCGGGTGGTGGAGCACGAATCTCAGTTGCCTCCGCGTCTGAGACAGTCAATCCGTGCATCTTATCACGTGGCTTGTTGAGCGTGTTACCGCGGAGACCTAGCACGTGTTTAGGCTTCACGCTATTCTCCGATATTCTCAGAGCCATCCACACACAACTCACCATGTGCCCCACTGAGAGTGAGAACCACATTATAGCGACCACAAGGAGGTTAATCCAACGTGACTCTACCCACCCTAGCAACCGGGCCAATTGGTTGCTTAGGAGACCTGGCAGGATTCACTCAGCATGCCCTGGATTCGAACTTGTGACTCCAGGTGTGGTAGTCAGCGTCTTCACTTGCTGAGCTACCCAGACCCCAACATACAAAATCTTTAAAAAAAAACGGTATATTTCTAAAAGATATGAACTATTTGATTAATTCTGCCTTTAAACTCTCCAAAAATTGGCCCCATTCACTTCCACTGTACAGTAAGTTTCTCACTGTTAATTTGATTTTTGCTTTTTTTAAAGAAAAGGATGGACGAGTCGAAATAATTTTTTGTGGTAATCAATATTATGCCACAAATTCTGTCGATTGAGATTAACTTGTATTGAACCAGGAATATTCCTTTAAAAGTACAGTAATACGTAATGTAGTTACCTTTTCATGAAGTCACGAATAATGTAATCTGATTACAATTTTAGAAAAGTAATTAATAATTTGTAGTGGATTATGTTTTGAGTAACTAACCCTAAAATGAAATATTACAATGAGGCCCAACAACATGCCACAATTATTAACATGATATCAGATTAATTACTTTTACAGTGTCTTTATATTTTTTTAAAATTTTGTCTCTTCAATTTCGTTCATTTCATGCACTCGTTTCATGCACAACCTGTCCATGTTGGCATCTGCCCAACTTTGGCTAGTTTCAACACATGGCATGAAATTGTGGCAAAATTACATACTTTGGACCACTTTGATGCCAACAACAAAAGACGTTGCAGTCCTTTTTAAAAATTGCTAGCATATTTATTTTTCTATCCTCACTATGCTAGATTATATAATTAGTTGCACTTTATTATTTATATTTAGCATGATTTTTTTTTTTTTAATCAGAACAGACATGCAAACCATTTTTGGGTCACGACCCACCAGTTGAGAACCACAGATTTAAACAACAGTCATATAGAGCAGTAAACGCTGACAGTAGGTTTGTCATTACAAGCCCCTCTCTCAGGGGCCTGGGTAGCTCAGCGAGTACTGACGCTGACTACCCCCCCTGGAGTCGTGAGTTCGAATCCAGGGCGTGCTGAG
Organism: Myxocyprinus asiaticus; assembly: GCF_019703515.2. NCBI lineage: Eukaryota > Metazoa > Chordata > Actinopteri > Cypriniformes > Catostomidae > Myxocyprinus > Myxocyprinus asiaticus. The sequence goes on along the minus strand of NC_059388.1, from coordinate 30,504,154 downwards.
TGACTCCAGCCAGGTCCCCTAAGCAACCAAATTGGCCCGGTTGCTAGGGAGGGTAGAGTCACATTGGGTAACCTCTTGTGGTCGCTATAATGTGGTTCTCGTTCTCGGTGGGGCAGGTTGTGAGTTGTGCATGAATGCCGCGGAGAATAGCGTGGGCCTCCACACGCGCTACATTTCCACGGTAACGTGCTCAACAAGCCACGTGATAAGATGCATGCCGGTCTCAGACGTGGGGGGCAACTGAGATTCTCCACCCGGATTGAGGCGAGTCACTATGCCACCACGAGGACTTAGAGTGCATTGGGAATTGGGCATTCCAAATTGGGGAGAAAAGAGGAAAAAAAAAGACGCCCCTCTCTCTCTCGCTCTGTCTTTCTGCTGGCTTTCACCCCAGAGAACAGTTTTCTTTCCGCCCCCTGTTCTTTTAAGTGCTATTTTTAGACCTGTCGGGGGAGTGAGGGGGTTTCCTCCAATTGCTTATCAACCGCGGGCAGACGCGTGATGAGGAAACTCATTTCTGACATCACAGGTCCAGCTCTGGCCTGGAGGATCTGCCGTCTGTGTGATGTGGTTTTATCCCAAATTAAAATCTCCGAAGTGCCTTTGTTCTTTTTAGCTGGCTGAGGGGAGTTTTCGTCTCCGGGCTGCTTATAGAGCGATGTGTCTTTTGCGTAGTTAAAACTCCCCTGGAGAAAAGTTGGATAATTAAACTAGAACAGAATTCATACTCATGAGCTTTAAATACTAATTTCTTCTGAGCATGTTTGGGGAATTTAGCACAGCACCAGTGAAAGGCACATATGATTCACCGCCTGATGGTGTTTGTGTGTGTATATCACTCAATGGAACGCCACCGTATCAGAGTAGATCCACAAATGGCATCATGGAGGGAGATATATGGTTCCCATGGCAACAGATGATCTGTGTGTTGTAGTACCTTGAAAATGTTTGAAAGCGGTTCTGGAGAGAGCGGAACCCATAAGCAGCTTGTTGGATTTCACAGTGATTCAAAAGAGGAACAGATTGTAAATTAACATTTATTACTCACTGGGTCTCTCTCCGGTTAACCGGCCTTCTTGGACCACAAACCTGAGCGTGGTTCACAAGTGCTTTTGTTTGAGGCATTTGTTTTAAATTTGTCTAAAAGAAACATGTTACTATACCTACATTTTTGCAAAATAAAATTGTATGTGGCTCGTTGCAGTTTCCTGGTGAAATGAACACGAGGCACTACAACAACAATGACTTTTATTCACTTTCACACAAATCACAAGTAAAACGGCAGATAATGAGTTCACAAACACTTACTTTTTGCCCTAATCCTCACACAATGCTATCTTATGACATCTAAACACTTTTACTATAGTGCATGACTCATTTTAATGTTTGCATTACATAACCAACTACATTTACTCGCTTGTTCAAGTGCGATCAAATTGCGTGGTAGCTCAACTGATAGAGCTTGAGATGCAAAGGACTGGGGTACGAATCCTGAAGAGCACGACAAAATGATGTGGTTGCTTCAGATTTAGCATTTTTCTTCTCACATTTTCTTGACACTTTTGGCAGGGGTGAATGGGAGCATATTTAACTCGCTTTTAGCACCCCACAGTGGACAATTCACGTTGAAACTGCCACAATATGTCTAAGGGGCCACGTAATATAATTTTGCAAAAATTTTGCCAGATTCACAGAATTTTCATGAGATCAGGCTCCATTTACTAGAAGGCAAACTAGATATTCACATGCATATTTAACTGTTAAATAATCAGTTCTTATATATATACTGTATATACATACAGGTGCATCTCAATAAATTAGAATGTCGTGGAAAAGTTCATTTATTTCAGTAATTCAACTCAAATTGTGAAACTCATGTATTAAATAAATTCAATGCACACAGACTGAAGTAGTTTAAGTCTTTGGTTCTTTTAATTGTGATGATTTTGGCTCACATTTAACAAAAACCCACCAATTCACTATCTCAAAAAATTAGAATATGGTGACATGCCAATCAGCTAATCAACTCAAAACACCTGCAAAGGTTTCCTGAGCCTTCAAAATGGTCTTTCAGTTTGGTTCACTAGGCTACACAATCATGGGGAAGACTGCTGATCTGACAGTTGTCCAGAAGACTAAATCATTGACACCCTTCACAAGGAGGGTAAGCCACAAACATTCATTGCCAAAGAAGCTGGCTGTTCACAGAGTGCTGTATCCAAGCATGTTAACAGAAAGTTGAGTGGAAGGAAAAAGTGTGGAAGAAAAAGATGCACAACCAACCGAGAGAACCAAAGCCTTATGATCGTCAAGCAAAATCGATTCAAGAATTTGGGTGAACTTCACAAGGAATGGACTGAGGCTGGGGTCAAGGCATCAAGAGCCACCACACACAGACGTGTCAAGGAATTTGGCTACAGTTGTCGTATTCCTCTTGTTAAGCCACTCCTGAACCACAGACAATGTCAGAGGCATCTTACCTGGGCTAAGGAGAAGAAGAACTGGAGTGTTGCCCAGTGGTCCAAAGTCCTCTTTTCAGATGAGAGCAAGTTTTGTATTTCATTTGGAAACCAAGGTCCTAGAGTCTGGAGGAAGGGTGGAGAAGCTCATAGCCCAAGTTGCTTGAAGTCCAGTGTTAAGTTTCCACAGTCTGTGATGATTTGGGGTGCAATGTCATCTGCTGGTGTTGGTCCATTGTGTTTTTTGAAAACCAAAGTCACTGCACCCGTTTACCAAGAAATTTTGGAGCACTTCATGCTTCCTTCTGCTGACCAGCTTTTTAAAGATGCTGATTTCATTTTCCAGCAGGATTTGGCATCTGCCCACACTGCCAAAAGCACCAAAAGTTGGTTAAATGACCATGGTGTTGGTGTGCTTGACTGGCCAGCAAACTCACCAGACCTGAACCCCATAGAGAATCTATGGGGTATTGTCAAGAGGAAAATGAGAAACAAGAGACCAAAAAATGCAGATGAGCTGAAGGCCACTGTTAAAGAAACCTGGGCTTCCATACCACCTCAGCAGTGCCACAAACTGATCACCTCCATGCCACGCCGAATTGAGGCAGTAATTAAAGCAAAAGGAGCCCCTACCAAGTATTGAGTACATATACGGTCAACGAACATACTTTCCAGAAGGCCAACAATTCACTAAAAATGTTTTTTTTATTGGTCTTATGTTGTATTCTAATTTTTTGAGATAGTGAATTGGTGGATTTTTGTTAAATGTGAGCCAAAATCATCACAATTAAAAGAACCAAAGACTTAAACTACTTCAGTCTGTGTGCACTGAATTTATTTAATACATGGGTTTCACAATTTGAGTTGAATTACTGAAATAAATGAACTTTTCCGCGACATTCTAATTTATTGAGATGCACCTGTGTATATATATATATATATATATATAAAACTGGTTGGTCACTGTACATGCCAGTCAGATCGTCTCTTTGTCTAAATGAACAGTTCTTGGCCAGAATAAGCTGTAAAGCAGACCAAAATTAAAGGATTAGTTCACCAAAAAATGGAAATTCAGTCATTGTTTATTCACCCCTGTGTTGTTATAACTCTATCTGACTTGCTTTCTTTTTCTTAACACAAAGGAAGAAACTGTGAATAAATGTTGTGCTCAGTGATGTCATACAATGGCAGTTTATGGTGACCACCTCTTCAAGCTTCAAAAGAACACAAAAGTATAATTCAGAAGTCTAATAAATTATTCCATGAGACTCATGATTGTTATGAAAGCATACGATAAGATTTGTGAGAAACAAACTGAAATCTAATGTATTATTTAGTGAAAATGTTCACTGACCTTTATTCTCCTGTGTGCGTTCATGATAGGGCACGAGAGCAACAGTACACATAGCCCCCTCGTGACATTGGGGCGTTCAAGCGAAAACTCGTTTTGCAAAAACCAGGTCCTCCACAGCGATAGAGACAACAGAACACAACACAGCTGCACACAAAACAGAGAACAGGACTTACTAAATATGACTGAAGAGTTTGTAGTCAAAGAATTAATGCATTTCTATGCCCAGCCTTATTTTTTTGAACAGTGTACTCGGAAATCAAACAGAAACATAGAGGAGGCTACAGGCAGCCACAGTCACACCATGTCCTAACCTGATGGCAAACAACACGCGATAAAAGGTATATTGTCTACAATCCCAATTCCGAAAAAGTTGGGACAGTATGAAAAATGCTAATAAAAACAAAAAGGAGTGATTTGTAAATTATATTCTCCCTTTGCTATATTGAAAGTAACACATCTACACATGATATGATGTTTTACCTTTTAAATTGCATTCTTTTTTTTTAAATGTACAGTAATTTCAAATCAGATGATTGCAACATGCTCTAAAAAAGTTGAGACAGGGGCAATTTAAGACTAATAACAATCTGACGGGTTAAAATAACAAGGTGATGTGAAACAGGAGATGTTAAACAGGTGAGGCAATTGTGTCATAGTATATAAGGAGCCTCCAAAAACAGCCTAGTCCTTCAAGAGCAATGATCATTCGAGACTTGTCAATTTGCCAACAAATGCTTCAGCAAATAATACAGCACTTTGAGAACAATGTTCCCCAAAGACAAATTGGAAGGATTTTGGGCATTTCACCCTCTACAGTGCACAATATAGTTAAAAGATTCAAGGAATCTGGTAAAATCTCGGTGCGTAAAGGGCAAGACGAAAAACACTTCTGAATTTGTGTGATCTCTGATCCCTCAGATGTCACTGTCTTTAAAAACATCATTCATCTGTAATGGATATCATGAACATTAGCTTGGGATTACTTTAGTAAACCTTTGTTAGTCAACACCACTCGCCGCTGCATCCACAGATGCATGTTAAGACTTTACTATGCAAAGGAGAAGCCATACATCAACACTGTCCAGAAGCGTTGCCATCTTCTCTGGGCTCAGTCTCATCTGAGATGGAAAGTAGAACAGTGGAACTGTGTTTTTTGGTCTGAAGAGTCCACCTTTCTAAAAGTTTTTGAAAAACACAGCCATCGTGTTATCTGGGCCAAAGAGAAAAAGGACCATCAAAGCTGTTATCAGCATCAGGTCCAAAAGCCAGTGTCTGAATGGGCCAGGGGTGTGTCAGTGCCCATGGCAAGGGTAACTCGCACATCTGTGAGAACACCATGAATACAGACAGATATGTACAAATTTGGAACAACATATACTGCCATCCAACACCATCTTTTCCAGGGATGTCCCTGCATTTTCCAGCAGGACAACTTCAAACCACATACTGCCTGGTTTACAAGTGCATGGCTGTGTAAGCAGAAGAGTGTGGGTGCTAGATTGGCATTCCTGCAGTCCTGACCATCTCCAATTGAGAATGTGTGGTGCATAATGAACTGCACAATACGGCAACGAAGACCCCGTACAATTGTGCAGCTGAAGACCTGCATAATGGATGAATGAGGGAAAATTCCACTTTCTAAACTTAACAAACTTGTGTCTTCAGTGCCTAAATGCTTAATAAGTGTTATTAGAAGAAATGTTGATGTTTCACAGTGGTAAACATTCGACTGTCCCAGCTTTTCTGTAGTGTGTTGCAATCATCTGATTTGAAATTACTGTACATAAAAAAAACAAACAATGAAATTCACAAGGTGAAACATCATATAATGTGTAGTTGTAGAGCTTTCAATATAGAAAAATCATTTTGGTTTTTATTAGCATTTTTCATACTGTCCCAACCTTTTCGGAATTGGGGTTGTAGGTTAATCAGAGTTTTTGTCCTAACCAGTCATGACGAGCGACAGTAAATTCTATCGATTGCTTGTTTTCTATTTTCGGCATCGCGTGGGTAACTCCGTCCACTGTGAACTGGCACCGGTCCCAAAACTTTCAAAAAAATAAGGCTGGGCATAGAAATGCATAAATTCTTCAACTACAAACTCTTCAGACATGTTTAGTAAGTTCTGTTCTCTGTTTTGTGTGCATCTGTGTTGTGTTCGCTGTGGAGGTCCTAGTTTTAGATAAACAAAAGGAGTTTCCGCTTGAACGCTCCAATGTCACGAGGGGGCTGCGTGAACTGTTGCTCTCGTGCCCTATCATGAACACACACAGGAGATCAACGGTCAGTGAACATTTTCACTAAATAATACATTCGATTTCTGTTTGTTTCTCACCAAATCTTATCGTATGCTTTCATAACAATCATGAGTCTCATGGAATAATTTATTAGACTCTGAATTATACTTTTGTGTTCTTTTGAAGCTTGAAGAGGTGGTCACCATAAACTGCCATTGTATGACATCACTGAGCACAACATTTATTCACAATTTCTCCCTTTGTGTTCAGAAAAAGAAAGAAAGTCATATAGAGTTATAACAACACAGGGGTGAGTAAACAATGACTGAATTTTCATTTTAGGGTGAACTAATCCTTTAATTTTGAAAGTCAAAAGTCTATGCCTCAACAAATAGTTTAACCAGCAAAACCTTTGTCATCCAGAAAGACCATGATGGTAGACCAGCTTTCCAAACACTAACCAGTATAAATAAGCACAGACTAGCATGGAAACTTTTGGAAACTGGTCTTCTTTACTGCTGGTACTATCATCTCACATCAAATAGCACTACCTGGCTACTTCACAGTGTGTCTGAACTTTTGACTTGAATTCCTTCATCCATCTGAAGAGTTTAGAGTTCCCTCGGTGTGGCGAAAAAGACGATGAGGAGAGAGAGAGAAAGAAAGGATGATTATCTTGGGTTTATATGCTCAGAGCAGAAATCTCAGAACCAGAAACTCTGGGCTCAGATGCAGATTCTTCCTGAAGTATTTGATCCCTCCTTTTATTTCATTCTCTGTCTCCTTTTCGTGTGCGTGTGACAGGATCATTCTTTCATTTTTCAAATAAATTGCCCATAATCTGTGCAGCTTGTGTATTAAACATTAATTGGTTCATTAGTGAAACGCTTGCAAGCTGAGATGACACATTAATTCACTCTGATCTAGTCAAGCAAAACACTTCAGTATCATGTCTGACTGAACAGAAGCTGCAAACGTGAGGTGAAAAGAGATACAATGTATTGGAGTGGAATAATAGTATACATACTACATACTTCCTTCATTTATGACATTGGAAATGGAAGGAGAGGTTTAGCATATTGCAGCCTACTGCAGGATACAGTATTCCCCACAGTGTGCACTAGTTTTATAATGGATATTTTGGCCAAAAAGTAGTATTCTATGCATAAATACAACGCTGCAGACTGTGTATACATTCTGTAAAAATAGTATGAGTAGTATGCCATTTTAACATCATATGAGGTATCCTGTTATATGAGTGTTTTGATGCAAGAAGTACTTCATGAATTAGTTATGAGAACAATTATGAAACATCACACTTCTGGCAGCTACATCATATTTGACTAATTAATAAACTTTGAGTTCAGCACAAAATCTTCAGCGGTTTTTGCACAGATGCCACTCGTATCATTCTTGTTATAAATAATCTTATCTGTTTGGTTTGCGCCCATGAAAGTCCAAATAAAAAGAGAAAACTGGGACTGTCGTTCAAAACCAGACAAGAACTCAAGCTGACATGTGACATGACAGAGACATAGAAGTGACATGTAATGACGTGGTTGCTTCAGAAAATGTGCTTTTCATTTCGGTTCCGCATTTTAAAACACTATTTTTTAAGGTTAGGTGTTGGTTAAAGGTAAGGATGTGTATTTTGTTAAACTCTCATTTCTCTTTTCAGACACTATTGGTTACAGTAAGTTTAGGGTAAATGTTTAGGTTAGGGAGGTCCGTTTTATTAAAACCTCCATCTAAAATTCACCATAAAAACCTCGTCTGATTACAACCTCATTTCGCTCAAATTTTGGCGCCCCCTGCTGGACATTTCACTTGAAAAGTGCAGCCAAACGTGTTGAGAAGCACGTCATTTCAGTTTCGTAAAAGCGTTACAATGCTCACGTAAATTTCATGAGACCAAGCTGATATTTGTACACTTAAGTTGATACACATTATGCAAGTAAAAGTTTTCTTTTGGCTCGTTACGTGTATTTTGTGTCCAAAGACGTGATCCACACACATGATTCTTAATATCCTTTCTGTTATTTACAGTCAGTTAGGGTTAAAAGAAATTCTAATCATACATTGCACAGATGAGGGAAAAACCACCGTGCAGCTTCTCTCTCGTTAATGTGCGCTGCGCTAATTCAACAGTAAACATTTTCTCTTAAAGAGACAGTGCCATTTTAAATTATTATTTTTATAATACAATAAATAAATTATTGTTATATGTGGAATTCTGTTTTCATTATTAGTTTCCAACCTTGTGAATTTTTTGCTAAAAATGTGTATGAAATTTTTTAAAAGGGACAACAGCTTGTATCATTACTATAAATGCAATTTTATGACATCATATAAATGGATAGATTGTGAAATTTTTACTAAAAAGCTAAAATGTGATTAAAATACTAAAAAGCGAAATATTAAATAAAATGTACAATCTCGCATACTATATTGCGTGGAGTCTTATATATATATGAATACTTTAGATATGGGAAGATGCCCCCTTCTTGGTTTGCTTAATATCTTTTTCAGTATTCAGTTCCGTCCGCTCATATGTCGTCAAAAGTCTGGCGAGTAAAAACAAAAATTTACTAGCCAATGGCGATTCTCCATCTTGTCCGTAGAGAGTTGGTATCATAAGTTTCGAAGTGAAAAAAAAAAAAATTATATTAGCAAATGTGTTGAATTTAACTGATTTTCCTTCCGCTCATCCTACCACAGAGGAAATTTGTTTTTCTAAAATTAATCCACATTAAACAAACAATTAATCTAGACGTGGCATGTTTTTACAAGTTTATTTAAATTAAAAATGGTTAAAAAATGTATTATGTTCTGTAATTATTGTTAATAAATGATAAACAAATTAAGTCTAATAATTTAGTGTTTAGGCACATGAATGTAAAAAATATGGCTTCTGAAAAGATATTTAAAATGTAATTTTTTCCCAAGAATTTGCAAAATAAATGAATAAATAAATAAATAAATAATCCCAAGAATTCACACACACACACCAAATAATAATAATAATAAATAATAAATAATAATCACATTTACTAGAGGTATATATTGGTATTAGTTATACTTAGTATTGGACAGAAAAGAAAAGGCTTTTGTTGTGTGGAGAATCCTTTTTCACAGATTTCATCACCAAATATTTAAGGAAACTCTCCTCTGTACATTTCTCTCAGACTGTCATGTACATTAGCTCTGAATTAAAGTATATACTTCAGTGACGCTCTAAGCAGCATTAGTGTGCAAGCGTACGTCTCAGTTTAGCAGCCGAGAGTAATGGATCTGCTCTGCCACTGAGATATCCAACATTTAAAAAGTCTTAAAAACTCTTCAATAATGAAGAGCGCTTGCTCTCTGAGCCAGAAGTGGAAAATCCAAAGTGACAAATTATGTAAAGTAACACACATGGAGCTTTTTTTAGCTTTTGACTGACTGCATCACTATGGCAACCGACCGCCATATTTGGCCTCGACTTATTGCACCGTGAAATGAGGAATTCATTGAGTTTTTAATGTGATATGGGACATACATTGCCGGCCAAAAGTTTGGAATAATGTACAGATTTTGCTGTTTCAGAAGGAAATTGGTACTTTAATTCACCAAAGTGGCATTAAACTGATCACAAAGTATAGTCAGGACATTACTGATGTAAAAAACAGCACCATCACTATTTGAAAAAAGTCATTTTTGATCAAATCTAGACAGCAGCCATCACTCCAACACCTTATCCTTGAGTAATCATGCTAAATTGATCATTTGATACTAGAAAATCACTTGCCATTATATCAAACACAGCTGAAAGATATTTGGTTCATTAAATGAAGCTTAACATTGTCTGTGTTTGTTTTTGAGTTGCCACAGTATGCAATAGACTGGCATGTCTTAAGGTCAATATTAGGTCAAAAATGGCAAAAAAGAAACAGCTTTCTCTAGAAACTCATCAGTCAATCTTTGTTTTGAGGAATGAAGGCTATACAATGCTTGAAAGGTTTCATTCAAAGGTGTACACTACAGTCTTCAAAGACAAAGGACAACTGGCTCTAACAAGGACAGAAAGAGATGTGGAAGACCAGATGTACAACTAAACAAGAGGATAAGTACATCAGAGTCTCTAGTTTGAGAAATAGACACCTCACATGTCCTCAGCTGACAGCTTCATTGAATTCTACCCGCTCAACACCAGTTTCATGTACAACAGTAAAGAGAAGACTCAGGGGTGCAGGCCTTATGGGAAGAATTGCAAAGAAAAAGCCACTTTTGAAACAGAAAAACAAAAAGAAAAGATTAGAGTGGGCAAAGAAACACAGACATTGGACAACAGATAATTGGAAAAGAGTGTTATGGATCTTAACCCCATTGAGCTTTTGTGGGATCAGCTAGACTGTAAGGTGCGTGAGAAGTGCCCGACAAGACAGCCACATCTATGGCAAGTGCTACAGGAAGTGTGTGGTGAAATGTCACCTGAGTATCTGGACAAACTGACAGCTAGAATAACAAGGATCTGTAAAGCTGTCATTGCTGCACATGGAGGATTTTTTTGACGAGAACTCTTTGAAGTAGTTTAAGAAGTTCTGAATATTATTTTCAAATTGTAATAGTAATTTTTCACATTATTAATGTCCTGACTATACATTGTGATCAGTTGAATGCCACTTTGGTGAATAAAAGTACCAATTTCTTTCCATAAGAGCAAAATCTGTACATTATTCCAAACTTTTGGCCGCCATTGTATATTTACATACTAACACTATTACACACATATATACTGTATATACATATAAGTAACTTAACTGAATTCAGTTCATACCTCACTATAATAGTCTTTCCAACCCTCTATGAAAATATGTATAGTTATATAATGCATAGTCTTAAAATGTAAATGCAAAACAGAATCAAACAGTACCACTGGTATCTATATTACCTTCTAATACCATGACAACTGATTTTATCAAAGGAAAAGCAATTTATTTGTTATCTGTTAAACATGTCCTACATGACCCGTGTTAAATAATCTAAATAAACGTTAATATCTCTAATGCAGAATTTACAGTGTCTGTTCAAGTTCGATCCGTTACTGTGGCTACAAACACTATTATTAATTCAAAACACATTTGTTTGTTTACCTATTACCAAAAACTGACAAACTCTTGGACTCAAAGTTAGTGAAAGTGAATATATTACTGTTGAGATGCTCTTCCTTGATGTGACTATCAAACTTTATTCGTTTCATCATAGATGTTGACTCATATTGAGGATGACTGTAAATGCTCTATATGACATAATTAGGAAGGTAAAGCAGCAAACACACATTTTCAGGTGGAAGTCAACAAACTTTGCTTAATAATCAGGATTTGTGTTGAATGACATTTACATCGCTGGTAGCAGTTTGGATGGTGTTTCTCTGGGCATTATACTGACCTTTGATAGCACACTGACCTTTGACCTGCAGAAGAAGTTTTTACATCAGCACACAGAGACCTGTGCTTTTATCAAATGCAACTCATTTCATATTCCATACACACTCATGACACAAACTGGATGTGGAAAGGCAAAAAGTATTCAACATGTGTACTGCATAGTCTTCTAGGGTTAATGTTATACTCCTGCCAAACACCCAACAACACTGAACAACAACAACACCACACACACACACACACACACACACACACACAGATATATATATATATATATATATATATATATACACCAAACAACACCATATATACAGTGTATATATATATATATTATTTTTTTTTTTTCTGAGGGATGGTGCAAATGAATCTTTGAATCGATTCTTTGAAACAGAAAGTGTGAACTGATTCACATAATAAACATCTTTTTATTTTTTTTTATTTTTTTTATAAAAATATCTTTACTAAAGCATTTTATTTCATGAAAAATGCTGTAGAGACTTTCATGATCATTTCTGAGCGATGGTGCGAACAAATCTTTGAACTGATTCTTTGAAGCAGGCAGTGTGAACTGATCCATGGAAATAATATGAACTTATCATCTCTAACAATATTTTAGCTATTGAAGTTTCAGTCAGAAATGTTATTAAAACATCAGTCTTTAAGCTCTGAAAGTCGCAAGAGACAAAGAATAATCTAGACACAATATTGTAATTTTACAACCAAATAAAAGTTAATTAAAATCACTGTGATGTTCACAAAGCTGCTTGATTTTATAATGACAATAAAATCACAGCAAACATTCAATTTAAAATATTCAATATTTCTAAATAACAGATTTGTGTTCAATAACCTGAGACAATGTGTATGAATGAATAATAATGCTAATGGCTGCAACTAAACACAAGGATAAATGAGGGAGAACAACTTTCATTTTCACTGCCAGTTTCATTTCATAAACTCTACCAAGCATTCAGTGTCACAGCGTGACCCCTATCCCGATAATGACAGCAGCGAGACATGATCCTATAACAGCTGATCCGGGACCAGGCTAACCTTCCACACACAAGGGCATAGAGTGATTTCAGATTCCTCAGGCACGACCAAATTGCTACATTTGCTTTAAAGAGCTGCGAGAGGCTCAATGGGACTGTAGGATAATGACAGTAGTCCAAGCAATGAGTCAGATCATTGTCAAACGAACAAATTAAAAAGCAATTATGATAGATATCACTTAGCTAACACCAGACATATATGAGAATCTGTAAGGAGAATAGATTGTGTAAAGTGCATACAATTTTATTTTAATTCAGCTATAATGTTCTTCTGTTATTCCCAGAACCCAAGGATAAACAGAGCTTGATCTCATGATAATTATGTGACTGTGGTGACATTTTTGCAAAATGACATTACATTGTTCATTACACGCATTGTGGCAGTTCTGAGATGAAATATTCACTCTGTGGCACTAAAAGAGAGTTAAATGTTCTCCCAAACAGATGAGGTTTTTAAGGTTAACACTCTATTGAGAATTAAATCGACAAAATGTACCTCCCTACACTAAACCTTAAACATAAACCCAACCGATAGTGTCATAAAAGCAAATGTGAGATGAAAAACACAACCATACTTCAATTAAACTTTTGGCTCAAGTGTCGACTCACGCTCTTCAAGAATCAGGATTTATGTGAAAGTCAATAAAAGTCATTGTTGTAGCACCTCGTGTTTATTTCACCCGGAAACTGCTGCAATACGTACAACTAGCCATGTAAAAATAACTGCAAAAACGTTAGCCATAGTATCGTGATTCAGCAAGTCAACAGACCGAAATTAGGTTGTTATTCACCGAAAAAATCTTCCCCTCAGCTCTCAAATCTCATTTGTAAACTTTCCAGCATGATCACACAGGAAATAGACATGTTGCTTCCAAAAATTCATGTAGCCTGAAATCAGCCCCCTTCAGCCAAATTACTGACAAGTGCCATCCCCCATCAGCCATTTTGCATCAATTAAAATGTTGACATTTTTCTGTGGCGCTACTGATAGTGTGTTGTGCGAGTAACCTCTGAAACTCAGATTCTGGAAGCCAGAAAATAATCGGGACTTTGAGGTTGCATTTTCGCTCTAAAATTATATTTTTACTCCACTGACAATTAGGTTCATATGGAGGATGACAGGGCAGGAATTTGTTTCTGAAATAGTTTTAGGTGCCCTCGCAATAAATTTACCATGGTTTTTACTAAATTAACCACAGTTTAACCTTGATATTTGTAGTAAAACCATAGTACTAATACAGGAAACAAAAACTATACCATGGTGTAAAAGTTCGGGAAAGGAGGAAGCAGGAGTCGGCGAAATCAACACAAACAATATTTATTTTTATAAACAAACAAACTTGCTTTTCAGCGTAATCTTAAAGAGGCTCATAGGCACAGCACAGTCTACGGGTGTGTGCGTTGCTCTCTCTCCTTGCATCTGGCATCTGGCTCGCTCCTAAATCCGTCTCCAAATCTCACTGCAATGACAAACAGCTGTTAGAGACAATCTTTGCCAGGTGATGATCCTTACCTTTCTCATCTCCCGATCTCGCTCTCCATTCACAAGCCGGCGATCAACCATGCCCCTACCACCACATACCCCCACCACCCGACTCAGGCCAGGGAGCCATCCGGCCTGCCCAGTACCCCCATTTCTGGAGAGGAAGTCCACAACAGCCATCTGTGCTCTGGCCTGTGGACCACCTCGAACTTAAAAGCCTGAAAAGCCAGATACCAACGGGTGATCCACGCATCAGTATCCTTCATACGCTGCGTGCCCAATTAATAGGCAAGTGAGTATTCTGATCTTATCATTATTTCCATGCACATTTTCCAACTCCAAACCATTTAACTTGAATGCTTATTGGATTCAGTCATTTTTAGGTGATATGTATTTGTGTAATGAGGGAGGGTGTGGCGAAAGTGACTAACACCTTATATCAAGGTATGCATAACTATTAGGCAGCTAAATTACCTCAGGTAAAATGGGCCATAAAAGAGATTTAACTGACACTGAAAAGTCAAATATTGTAAAATGCCTTTCAGATGGATGCAACACTCTTGTAATAGCTAAAATATAGAGGCGTGACCATCGGACAATCAAACGTTTTGTTGCGAATAGTCAACTGGGGTGCAAAAAACGTATGGAGAAGAAAAGTCGCAAATTAACTGCAAAAGACTTGAGAAGAATTAAACGTGAAGCTACCAGGAACCCATTATCCTCCAATGCTACCATATTCCAGAACTGCAACCTACCTGGAGTATCCAGAAGTACAAGGTGCCAAGTGCTCAGAGACATGGCCAAGGTCAAGAAGGCTGAAACACGACCACCACTGAATATATTCACAAGTTGAAGCGTTAAGATTGGGCAAAGAAATGCATGAAGACAGATTTTTCAAAGGTTTTATGGACAGATGAAATGAGAGTGACTCTTGATGGACCAGATGGATGGGTCCGTGGCTGGATCACTAATGAACACAGGGCACCACTTTGAGTCAGGTGCCAGCAAGGTGGAGGAGAGGTACTGGCATGGGCTGCTATCATTAAGGATGAGGTAGTTGGACCTTTTCGAGTTGAAGATGGACTGAAACTCAACTCCCCAACCTACTGCCAGTTTCTGGAAAGTACTTTCTTCAAGCAGTGGTACAGGAAGAAGTCCTCAGCATTCAAGAAGGCCATGATCTTTATGCAGGACAATGCTCCATCACATGCATCCAAGTACTCCACTGCTTGGCTACCTCACCTGACTTAAATCCTACTGAGAACTTGTGGGACCTTCTCAAATGTGAGATTTACAGCGAGGGAAGACAATACACCTCTTTGAACAGCATTTGGGAGGCTGTGGTTGCTGCTTCAGTGAAAGTTGATCTTGAACAGATCAAGAAACTGACAGACTACATGGATGGAAGGCTCATGGCAGTTATTGAAAAGAAGGGTGGCTATATTGGTCACTGAATATTTTTGAAAGGCCAAAAATGTTATTTAATTGTCATTTTGTGTTACTTATTTGTTGCACCTACTCTAAAAATTGAGAATAAACAATTGAGTTGGGAGAAATTATTTTTATAATTTAGTTGCCTAATAATTGTGCACACTTAAATATTCCCCTGAGAAAGACAAAACTCATTGTTAAACATTCAGGTTTGAGGTTCAATAACATTTTGGATTGACTGAGAGCATTGTGTTTGTTCAACAATAAAATGAATCCTGAGGAATACAATTTGCCTAATAATTGGGCACGCAGTGTACAATTGAGCCACTGGAGCAGGGTGTGGTGCAAACAGATGAAAGTCCATCCCAGGAGGTAGTACTGAAGGGTGAGGACCGCTAATTGATGGCCAGGCACTCCTTCTCAATGGTGCTGTACCTCGCCTCTCTCGCCGGAAGCTTCCGGTTGATGTACAGCACCAGGTGCTCATCCCATTCAACCACCTTGGACAACACGGCTCCCAACCCCCTGTCCGACGTGTCGGTCTGTACAACAAAAGGGAGAGCAAAATCAGGAGTATATAACAACGGCCCGCCACAAAGCGCAGCTTTCACAAGCCTGTTGGCACGGCTCCAACCACTGGACTGGATCTAGGGCTCCTTTTTAGTGAGATCGGTCAGTGGGCTGGTGATGTCTGAATAATTAGGGGCAAACCTTCTATAATAGCCAGCCAACCCCAGGAACTGTCTCACCACCTTTTTGGTCTTGAGTCTCGGGCAGGCCGCAACAGCTGCAGTCTTATCAATTTGGAGTCGCACCTGCCCGTGACCCAAGTGGAACCCCAGACACCGTACCTCCACCCATCCAATTGCTCAATTCTTGGGGTTTGCCATGAGTCCTGCCCAATGCAGCGACCTCAGAACCACCCTCAAATGCTGCATGTGCCACTGCCAATCATTACTGTATATAATGATGTCATCTAGATAGGCAGCAGCGTATGCCTATCTAGTCTGAGGACACGGTCCATAAGGCATTGAAACGAAAGGAAGGGTCACGAATTGGTGTAAGCCAAATGGTGTGGAGAAGGCCGGAACTAACCACAGCCACGACACTATGCTTTTGTCCCCGAAATTGAATCGTCACAGTCACTACAGGATAATCATGGATATCCCCATGCATACACCTTACCTTCCCCTTGTGACTAGCACCCAAAGCCTCGTCTATGATTTTTATTTAAAACAACTACTTTTAGCACCATTCTGTGGACATTTCACCTGGAAACGGGAGCTCACACATGCCCATATTTTTATCAACACTTCCAGCTTCGGCCATTGGGGGGCACTGATTTGAATTTCAGTAAGCGCAGACCGATTTCACCTAAAGAACTTTCAACCTACTCTTGCCGAATTCACAATGTGATCAGTCTGGAACATTTTTTTATTATTTTTATGTACATTTTCACATTGAATTGAATTCAAAAATTGCGCAAGAAGGACTTTACAAACCAGAAATTTGTTCTGTGCATGTTTTTCTGCTTGTGTTTTTCACAAATATGGTCTAAAGTGATTTACATCAAAATGCAGTCATTAATAAAACCATGCAAACAGCTGCCAGATGATCAATTTACACCCGTGGACAATAATTCTGTCAGTTCGTGAGGTTGTATAATCTTTCAGCACTTCTGCGCTTCACACTCTGGTGATCGATAAAGACAACAACTTAACCAACCGGTGTTCCATCAGCAAGTCTTCTCTTTTATCTTCATATCGCCATAGTAACCAGCCACACACTAAGCACAATAATATAAAATCTAAAGCCTTGAGAGAGTTCATTTTTTATTTTCCATTCCACTGACTGCTTTGAAAAGACTGTAACCCCATCACTAAACCCAACTCACACACACACTTTCTCCTCTGGTTGTCATAGCGCTCTAAGGAGTGTGTATTTGAAGGATACTGCTGAATTTGATGGGGACGGGTAGAGTGTTGTCCACAACAGCATTATAGCCAAATTTGTGTCTATCTGTATTTTCTCCAAGGATTTCTAAGAGCAGTGATGGGCAGTCGCTTCGCCTCAAATAGCGAAGCTGTTAGCTTAACTACATTTCTGAGAAGCGAGGTGGTAGCTTCGCTAGTTTTTAAATCAAGTAGCTTTTCAGTAATGAAGCTATATTTTTTGATTAGGTAGCGCCGTAGCTTTGACAAATCATGCCTTGTACCCGGTGTTTACTATCGCCAGTTTTGAATCAGAACTAAAGATGTCTGATCATAAATGAATCGCTCATTTGAGTCGGTTCTTTACAATGAATTGGTCACACGTGATAGCAAAGCGGTCTGAATCGGTTCGCGATTGAATCTGAATAACTCAGAAAGCTTGCACATGCGAAAACACTAAAAATAAAGTTAACGCTGCTTGCAGCGGATCTACAATCAATGGAAACCAAACCTGCAAATGTGTCCTATCTTTTGCCAGTGATGAGGAAGGTCTTTATTAAGTTCAAAACAAGTGCAGCTTGTAAACGACTTCTGCAGGTAAAGACATTTTCCAACCAAAAAGTATCAAAACACTTATTAGCCTACACGAAAACACATAAAAAAGTACCATGACATTACAGTGTTTCTTTGGACATGTACCATTACCTGAGAGCACCATATTAATACAATGGTATATGAATATGGTAATCATATATCAAATTACTATGGTAGTAACATGGTATTCTTTGAAGTACTTTGAAGCACCATGCAAATACAGAATGGTACATAAATATGGTAGTTGTATTTCAAAGTACCATGATATTACCATCTGATACAATCAGATATTACATTGTTATTGCCCAGATGTGCTTACACACACAAGGAATTTGGTCTCTTATCAAAAGCTTCCAGTACATACAGAAATACAACAGCTAGACACAGAATTACAGGATAAGATGAATAGTATGCTGTATGTACGCAGTTTATTAAACAGGAATGTACAAAGTAAATTATGTTTAAATGTGTTTGTAGAGGTAGCATGTCTAAGTATGAATTTACATATTTGTTTTTTTACGTGCACATACGTATTGTACCATACTGTATACTTGTATACTGTATTGCACTAAACTGTAATATACTGTAGCATGGCTTAGATAAACGTCATGTGAATACGTCTTTTAGGTGCTTTGTCTATGACGGTATGCTCTGTGCATCTTTAGCTTAGCTTTACTAATTTTCCAGTTAATTAGTTGGTAGCTTAGCTAGCTACATTTTTGGAGTAACTTGCCCAACACTGTCTAAGAGAAACATCTGAGACATAGTTGATACATATATGAAGTATAACTGAGCACTTCAAAAAGTCATTTGAAAGAGAACATCTGAGCAATACAGTTTTGTATTGGGGCTGTAATTATTGTGTAATGTTTGCAACCTCAATTTAGCCACCAATTAATACCACCCCAAAGAACTGTCTTCAGTAGTAACATTTTAAAAGTTGACCACCAAAGTGAACAAATGCAAATAATAACAAGAAAATTACTGTTGGACACACAGTCAGATTGAAAGTCACCCCGTCTGTGCTGTGGAACTGCGATAGATCTGTGAGGACAGAAATAGTCTCGCGGGCTGTCGAAAAGACGGATGATTTGAACCTGATGGACAAACTTGTTAATAGCCTGCAGGAAAACAGGTCATCCAGAGACCACACACACACACACACACACACACACACACACACAAAACACCTCACACTCATCTTTTTCCCCTATTTAAGACCCTTTATCTGGATTAACACTGGGTAAAAATATTGATTTTCCAAATAAATGGCAAAAAATCGAAAGACTTTCGATATCGATTGTTAAACCCTCAGAAACCCAGCAGAATTACAACATTTGTTTAGAGCAATTAAATAATATCGGATATTCATGAAATATGGGTAGAAACAACAACAGTTTCGCAACAGCAGTTTTGGTGGGAAAAATGTCCAAGAAATTGTTTTCAGAACAATAAACCCATTTCTCATTGGTCAGCCAAACAGATAGCCCCAATATGAGTCAATATAATAATTAATAATTTTATTTATTTATCACACATTATACATTTGCACATATACAGTGAAATTCTTTTTTTTTTTTCACCTATCCCTGCTAGGCTGGGGTCAGAGTGCAGGGTCAGCCATGATACGGCACCTCTGGAGCAGATAGGGTCAAGGGCCTTGCTCAAGGGCCCAACAGTGGCATCTTGGTGGTGCTGGGGCTTGAACCCCTGACCTTCTGATCAGTAGCCCAGAGCCTTAACTGCTGAGCTACCACTGCCCCCCCAGTCATGGTATGTGATCAGTCAATAATTTCACAATTAAAACAGGTCTGTTTATATCCTAACTGAAATATTCCCAACTGCATCGATATCAAATTGAGAGCTAGTGAATCAGAATTTAATTTTGGATATGAATGCCGATACCTCGCCTTTTTTATTTTGGACATCTACTTTGGGGGAAAAAAAGCTGATGTTCTGCACACCAGCACAGACCATCTGCTGTTTTTTAATTGCAAGAATGTGGGTGTGTATGTATGTGTGCAGCAGACAGGTGTGTTCATTACTGCATAAAGAGTGTGTTTATTTATCACTGATTCTGCCATCTGTTTAACGTAAAATCTCACTTCAACCTCTGCACCATGCCTCTATTATACAACACTACAAAGAATATGTCTCAGTTTGATTAACATTTTTCTTATACACATTCATCGATTCATTAAAAATCAAGCAGGGAAGCAAACTATGAGATCGGGATCTTTTCAGAAATCCCTTTGGAGAGTTTAAAGTGGTCATATGAGGAATCACATTTTCACATTTCACGTTTCAAAATCGAAAACTTTCTCTCCATTCCAAAGACATTAACATTTATTGAAACTAAGCTGCAAAAACGACTCATTCTAAACTTCTGCTACTTTCTGATATATCAGACATTAAAGGTGCTGTAAGCTATTTTTCATGGAAAGGTATGAAAAAAAATAAATCCTACTCCCTGAAAGATATTAATGAAATAAGTGTCGTGAGATATCTCACCTGTTTCTGCGACAGCTCTAGACCCTGTAAATAGCAAACAAAAATGTGTCCGCGATCTCTGACATGTTCTGCCTGTCAATCATTTTGCATGTTCTCATAGTATTGTATTTGCAGCGAATTATTGTGGCATAATGCCATTTCTATGCCATGTTGTTCATAACAGTTGTCAGTAGAGGGCGCTATTTTGCTGCTGTTGTTTTTGACAACCATTTCTGCTCGATATCAGCTTCAAAAGCTCATTTGGTATCTTTGGTGTGCTTGGTTTTGGAAAGAGGGGGCGTGGCTAATCCAAAGGCTCAGTTTGTGGAAATTCTAGAACGGCTAAAATCGCTTACAGCACCTTTAACATAAACACATGACCATGAAGTGTTTCTTCGGCCACTTTTAGCATTGTGGACTTTTAAAATTAACATTTCGTTAAAACATTTTTCAAAGACTCAGTAATTTTTAGTCTACTAACAAAGTCTAACAGTGTATGTACATGCATCACAGGAGATTTTTATTATTTTTGAAAGTCATGAAAATTTCCTGCACATCTCAAATTCTATATTGTGTTTAATTGAATCCTGTGCTGGAAATGACATTTTTAAACGTGCACTCAGTAATTTTTTCCTCATTAAAAAGTTTAACTCCTAAAGACATGAAGCTTTATTATTCTACATGGAAAGGGTCCACACATGGGGGCTGCCATGTTAGAATCACATGTCTAGCTGAACACTTCTCACTTAATCTCAGTAACTGTCCTGTTACTGGACACTTTCACCATACCTGCCAACAGACTGCGTAATATGCATATAGGGTTATTAAAATGGTTTATGTTTATTTGACTCTTTGATTAGATTATCACGGTTTGAATCATGTAATAATATGTATTTTAATCATGGATTTTCATAGTTTAATATTGAAAGTCTGGGTCTGAGACCTGAGTCAAATCTATACATAAAAGGCATTTAAAAAGTATCAACTGAAAGGAGGGAACGAGTTGCTGCAGCCTCTGGTTTATTTACCTGCGATGGTGCTGCATGGGCTGAAGTGCCAAGTGTCACCAGCCAGTCAAGCTGTCGTGATGGTATAGGGTTTCAAGGTCAAAGCCCCTGGGAGGAGCTCCCACAGCATCAGTTCCTGACGCAGCGTCGAAGTTACTGACTTGAAATAGAACTAATGATAAGAGTAAAATGTAGGACAGTTTGTCAAACCTTGTGCTGCTCCTGATTAATTTCCATCAGGGAAATAAATAAAATGGTAATAAAAAATACTTCCCCTTTAAATATTTAGAAGGAACTTTCAAGGTTATCTTATAGTCAGTGCAAATGGAAAGTCAAAGGTTAATTCATGTGTGCTGAGATGGAGTTCATGGAGTGATCAGTTTTGATTAGATATGTGGTGTGTTGTGGTAATTGTGTCTGTATGTGTTTATGTGTGTGTTTAGAAATAGAAAGTCGCATAGTCTACACGTCTTATCTTGCATGCATTGGAAGGGTTTGTTACATGTCAAACATGCAAACCAAACCAAACAAACAAACTCTCAAATTGAACACACACTGATCTTCATGGTATCTGACAGCGGATTCTCCCTATCGAGTGTTCAGGTGCTGACAGGTGCTGAGGTGTGTGTTCTCTGGGGTTGGTTAATATTTGGCAGGGTACTGGCGGTATCCCCATCACCTTAATACAGCCTGACACACACTTCAGGATGAGTTATGTGCTGAAATGTAATACGTAAATGTTTGTTCAAATCCCTAACCCTAAGGATGAGCAAAAATAGTGATGCTTATCTTAAGAAACAGCACTTCTTTAAAATAATTTAATGCCTCTTTCTTGAATAAAATTGCCCTTAAATTCTCTAGAAGCTCTGATTTTGAGCAATCAGCATGGAATTGTGTATAAGTCACAGTTCTGCATTTAAGCAGACACAGAAATAACAAATGGATCACGAAGTGATTCTGAAAAGGGCATCCAGGAACTAATAAATTCTGGAATCGTGTGGCTGTAGCGCAGAGAAACGTGCAAGAGGTTTGGGCGCAATAAACTCGTCTGCCTCCGATACTCTCCGCTATAAAAAGGTGCTAATGACAGCAAGAGAGGAGGCAGGGTTGATGGCATCCTCCTTATGTGCGGCTCCTCTGTATGGCACCGTTAAAAAAGGGGTGCATGTTAGGATGGCATCAGTGGAGGAGCTGAGAGGAGACCAGCACAGTGACAATACATTGCTACATATTGACTTCAATGAAGATCTGATGACTGATCTGAAGATTGGATATTTTTCACAATATACATCACATGGTGTGCAGTATGCTAGTAGTATGACTACTCATTAAACACACAAATCTCTCTCTGATATAAGAACAGGCCAGCATGACCTTGTAGCACCTAGTTTAAAGGTCATAATATTTATTAATAATCATTTGTGTTTGCCTACCTAAATTTACATTTAAGATGGACATGTGCATTTGAAAATTCTATGGTATGCACATGTCGCTCATGAATATGCACAACCTGTTGCTAATAGCCCGAAAAGGGAAAGCCGAGGGATGAAAGGGAGTCTTTGTGTGGACTCGTGACAAACACAGTGTTCTTTTCATGCTGAAAGATAGATACATGCACATTTGTATTTACATTTTACATTTATGCATTTGGCAGACGCTTTTATCCAAAGCAACTTACATGGCAATTATTACAGGGACAACCCCCCTGGAGCAACCTGGAGTTAAGTGTCTTGCTCAAGGACACAATGGTGGTGGCTGTGGGGATTGAACTGGCAACCTTCTGCTTACATGTTCTGTGCTTTAGCCCACTACACCACACCACTGCAACATCATTTAGTTATTTATTTTTTGTCCTTTTACCAGATTAATCTTATGAAAAGACATCCAGGTCATATTTCACCCCCAAATCAAAAGAGACAAATTATGCAAAATAACATTTCTTATTTCTTTCATGAGCATGTGTGTTAACCAGCTGGCCACAGCCCTGACAACATAATCATTGTGAATGTACTCTGGTCTCTATTGTTTCTTTCTTGAGCCATTTTACCTGCAGAAATAGGTCAGTGATCTCAGTCTGTGCCATTTGGCAGCACTCCAGCTTTACTTATTTCGACACAGTGCCAAAAGTCGGGAAAAGATGGCATATAAAAGAGGGTACATAAAAAACAAATAAATAAATGCCCCTGTGTGTTTACCTCGCTGTGTGAGTCTGATGGATGCAGTGCTACAGGTCTCGTATGAAGACCTCGCAGACGTCTGCTTGAGAATTCTGCCGGAAAGGATGAACACATATTTGCAGTCTGTGAGAGTACAGTCAATGAACGCCTGCTGTTTTCTCTCTCTTTGAATCTCTTTCTCTTACCTCACACATATACAGCGAGCAGGAGAGCTAGTTAAAGTATTCACGAAGCTTCATGAAAGTTTCAGTGTAAGTCTGGTAACAGAGCAGCTCTTATAAAACTCAGAAGTGAGTTCTACTCTTTTCTTTAACATACATTAGTAAATGTAGAGATGATGTGAGTTCTGTTCTAAAACCTAGTGAGCTGCCTACCTAGACAGCACTTTAAGTCATCACAAGCACGCTCCCCCAAAATATGAAGCGAAGATGTTTTATTGAGACATTAACCCCACAATTATATGAAATAGTCGCAATTGCGAGAAATTTAGTGGCAATTGTCTCAATTATGAGATTAAGTCACAGTTACGACAAATATTCGCAACTTCAAAAAATAGTCACAGTTACAAAAAATAGTCACAATTGTGAGATACATTATAAATTCATACTTATAAGAAATTGTCACAGCTTCGAAAGATAAAGTCACAATAACGAAAAATAGTCGCAATTGTGAGGTATAAAGTCGCAGTTAATGAGCAATGAAGTAGCGCTTATGAAAAATAAAGTTGCAATATAAGAAATAGTCACAATTACGAATAAAAATCGCATTTGCGAGATATAGACGCACAATCATGAGAAATAAAGTCGCGAGAAATGTAAGCGCAGCGTAGTTCTAGCGGGAAGACTAGCAGCTGTACATCATCGCACCATTAGCTAGGTAACTCCTAGCCAATCACATGTAAGCCATTGCTTTATAAGTCTGCTCACATTATCACATTGCTGTTTCAATTGTGCTAACACGGCAACCTCCACCACCCCACCACTACCAGTCGAGTCCCATCCTGCACGGGGGTAGGCTCCTCGCCCCTGCCTCCTATCTCCGGCAGGATATGACGGTTCCGAGTACAACTTCTTCGGACCGCCAGACGGGGCTTACGCCAAAGAGAGACATTACATTTCTGTTTTATATTCATCAAAGAAATGTAATCTTGAATTTCACTCAAGTCTGCAAGTCTTCCTGATAGAAATAATATTTACTGTATTCTCTTTATCTTTATGTATTAAGAATCTCCTATCCATCAAATTGCGATGGATGGATGGATGGATGGACATATCCTATCCTTTATTACGTATTCTATCTATCCATCCATCCATCCGTCTATCTAAAGTATCCATCCATCCATCCCTCTCTCCCTCTATCCCTCTATCTATCTATCTATCTAGTGGAGAGTACTGCTTTGGTGTTCATCTTGTCTGTAAGGTTTTTCAAACTGAGCATCTATTGGCCTGAAGCTACTATTCAACATTAATACATCTCTTTCTCTTTATCTCATTCTTTCTCTCCCTCTCTCTCACTTTCTTTCACTGCTTTAGGTAATTGTGGTGAGATAGGATCTTAAATAGCACTTAGTTCTGGATTTTCCAAGACTGTGAAAAGAAAATGCTGGCTGAAACTCTCAAGCTGTGATTAGATACACTTTTATCCACTGGCCAGAGACTCAACAGCTGTCAATGGTACTAAAAATGCAATATCTCCCAACTGTATCTCCCAACCTAATATTAAACACGTTAATTTAGATTCAGTCAGGCGTAAGTGTGACTTTTGGCCAACCCAGCATCTCAGGGAGACCATTTTGTCCTGTTTTGATGCCCAGAAGTCGTTTCATAGTATTGTGGCATAGTATGTTGTATTGAAAAATGTTTCAATGTTTTATTTGCATAATGTTATAGTAATTCAAATCAAGAATGTCAATTCAGCTGAAATAACATCTTTTTCAGAAATGGACATAATGGACATTCATTTTTGGACTTCCTTTAAGCAGACATTTAAAGTCTGTATGCATGGGACACTAAATACTCCACATAGATCAATTTGAAATATGCATCTGGTCTTTTTCATGACCTTACTGTCCTCTAGCGTGATGGTGGCAGGGACGGGGAGGTCATGTGTTCAGCCCGCTGTGTAATTGCACGTGGAATAATAAAGCGATAAATGCTGATAAAATGAATGAATCTGCCCAATCAGAGCAGCTGAACAAAGCTAATTAAAGTCGGTACCCAGAAGGCTGGTCATGGCAGAGAACAAACATATTTCTAACAGCACAAACTTCTAACCAATCTAAATACGGATTCATCCCACTTTGACTCCACCAAAAGACTTCCAGAAAGGAAGGACATTTCTCTAAAATCCTTAATGAATGACCTTGGAATGGGCCTGTAAGCCGATTGGCCACTTGAGTTAAATGTGCTTTGTGTGTTGACGTGAAAGGAGGCATTTTTAGCACGATTAACATTGAAGAACACGCCAATGCATCCAGCCCAGTCAATTCATTGTCTTACTTTTGTCATTGGTGCTAATTTACAAATCAATAAAATGCTCATTGATTCCTTGGCAATTGATGAATAGGAGATTATTCAAAACTTACTGTCGTGTTATCACTGCATAAGACATTTTTCGCAATTGTGACTATTTTTTGAAGTTGCAAATATTTCTCATAATTGTGACTTTATATTTCGCAGTTGCAACTACAGTTCTTGCAATTGTGACTACGCTGCATAATTGTGAAGCTAATTAGTTTCTCAATAAAACATCTTCGTTACATATTTTGTTTTCTTTACTTAAAACAGGAAGAAAATGCATTAAAGAGCACCTATTATGGTTTTTCAAATATTACCTTTCATTGTAGTGTGTTATATAGCTGTTTGTGAGTGTAAAAAATTCTGCAAAGTTTCAAAAATCAAAGTGCATGATAAATGGAGTTATTGACTCCCAAAAGAAAGAACCGATTCTGAACACCTGAAACGAGTCGTCAGTAATTCCAGACTTACTTCCTGTACTAACCTACGTAATTTGGTAACAAAAAACCCGCCTCTGGTCTGTTTACATGTACAGCCAGTGCACGCTGTTAGCCTGTTAGCTGTTAGCCTCTGCTAACTGGCTAACTCACGTTATTGTCAAACTACATATAAACTTACCACAGAGAAACATCCTGTTCTCGTCGTGCTTGCGACGGTGGTTCGGGTTGATCTTCCGATGTATCACTATCACTAAAACAGACATTTTTTCAGACGGAGCTGAAACTCTGATATGGTAGTGGGCATTTCCTTTCTGACACGTGCTGTAAGAGGTAGACCAATCACAACAGACTGGGACATCTGACCAATCAGAGCAGAGTAGGCTCTCTGAAAGGAGGAGTTTAGAATGAATCCTTTAGAACAGATCATCGAACGAGTCGTTTTTGACACTGGGAAAAAAGGTAAAGCTGCAATTTAAATTTTTGACCTTGGATGCATGTAAATCTATTGTATGAGACCTTTAAAACAAAATTAGGCACGTTTAAAAATCATAATAGGTGCACTTTAAAAACGAATACACTATCTTTTGAAAGCATAACATATATTTAGAAGCAAATTTCAGGATTCAGTATTTAATTTCAACATTTCAGACTGTTTACTACAAAACATTGAGGTTAATCCAGATTAACAACTGTAAAATCTATTTAAACTCGAATTATTAAATAAATTGTTTACTGATGCCATAATCAGGTATAATAATATGACTTTTGGAGCAGATTATCTGGCTTTTTGAATGTGTTTTGTCACCTAATTTAAAAAATACAACTGTCGTATTGACATAAACACATTAGCAGCTTGATGCTAGTTTACTTCTTCAGGCAATTTTCTATCTTCTGAAAACACAGCCTGTAAAAATCAGTTGCCTGCAGTGGTCAGCGCACAGACAGATGGCTAACTGACAGACTGCTAATGTGGCCGGTGTTTTCTGCTACTCGAGATGGAGCGTAAACAAGCAGAGCCATTTTGAGATCGACAGAAGGTTTGGACAGCATTGATTCTCTCTCTGTTTTCTGAGACTTGTCTGGGAAACGTTCAGCTGCAGACAGACAACACCAGCTCACCAAATCTGTTACATGACAGACAGATTTAAGACCTGACGTCCTCTGGCACAATCTCTGAAAATGATACATGCCTCTTCACTGTACTCTTACTATTCACCTATTTAAAGGGATAGTTAACCCCAGCAGTATACTTAGTATCATAGCAAGCTACAGTTTCAAAGAATCTTCCCCGACACTGGGTTGAATTTTAAGATTTTAGTGTGTCAAAACCACTAATTATGGTACCTTTATCCTGCCATGAAAAAAATAAAAATAAAAAGGCAATTCTGACATTATACCTCACATTTGCGACTATATATCTCATAATTGCTAGCTTATATTTTGTATTTGCTACTTTATGTCTCACAATTTTGATGTTATATCTCGCAGTTGTGACTATATCGCGCAACTGCAACTATTTCTCGCAATTTAAATTATTTCTCGTAATTGCTTCTATATCTTACAATTGCAACTTTATTTCCAACTACATATCTCACAATTGTGACACTTGTAATTGCAACTTTATATCTCATAATTGCGGCTTTATACAGTATCTTGCAATTGTGACTTTATATCTCGTAATTGCAACTTGGTATCTCACAACTGTGGCTTCTTGTTATTGTGACTTTATTTCCAGTTTCGACTTTATATCTATTGAATTTCAACTTTCTCAAAATTGCGACAATATTTCTCATAATTGCGACTACATATCTCATAATTACAACTTTATATCTCGAAATTTCAGCTTTATATCTCGCAACTGCGACTATATATCTCGCAACTGCGGCTTTTTATCTGGCAATTCTGACTTTATATCTCGCAACTGCGGCTTTATATCTGGCAATTCCGACTTTTTTTCTCTCGCAACTGCGGCTTTATATCTGTCAATTCCGACTTTATATCTTGCAACTGCGACTTTATATTTCGCAACTGCGACTTTATATCTGTCAATTCCGACTTTTTTTCTCTCGCAACTGCGGCTTTATATCTGGCAATTCTGACTTTATATCTCGCAACTGCGGCTTTATATCTGGCAATTCTGACTTTATATCTCGCAACTGTGACTATATATCTCGCAACTGCGGCTTTATATCTGGCAATTCTGACTTTATATCTCGCAACTGCGGCTTTATATCTGGCAATTCCGACTTTTTTTCTCTCGCAACTGCGGCTTTATATCTGTCAATTCCGACTTTATATCTCGCAACTGCGACTTTATATTTCGCAACTGCGACTTTATATCTGTCAATTCCGACTTTTTTTCTCTCGCAACTGCGGCTTTATATCTGGCAATTCTGACTTTATATCTCGCAACTGCGACTATATATCTCGCAACTGCGGCTTTATATCTGGCAATTCTGACTTTATATCTCGCAGCTGCGGCTTTATATCTGGCAATTCCGACTTTTTTTCTCTCGCAACTGCGGCTTTATATCTGGCAATTCTGACTTTATATCTCGCAACTGCGGCTTTATATCTGGCAATTCCGACTTTTTTTCTCTCGCAACTGCGGCTTTATATCTGTCAATTCCGACTTTATATCTCGCAACTGCGACTTTATATTTCGCAACTGCGACTTTATATCTGTCAATTCCGACTTTTTTTCTCTCGCAACTGCGGCTTTATATCTGGCAATTCTGACTTTATATCTCGCAACTGCGACTATATATCTCGCAACTGCGGCTTTATATCTGGCAATTCTGACTTTATATCTCGCAACTGCGGCTTTATATCTGGCAATTCCGACTTTTTTCTCTCGCAACTGCGGCTTTATATCTGGCAATTCTGACTTTACATCTCGCAACTGCGGCTTTATATCTGGCAATTCCGACTTTTTTTCTCTCGCAACTGCGGCTTTATATCTGGCAATTCTGACTTTATATCTCGCAACTGCGGCTTTATATCTGGCAATTCTGACTTTATATCTCGCAACTGCGGCTTTATATCTGGCAATTCTGACTTTATATCTCGCAACTGCGACTATATATCTCGCAACTGCGGCTTTATATCTGGCAATTCTGACTTTATATCTCGCAACTGCGGCTTTGTATCTGTCAATTCCGACTTTTTTTCTCTCGCAACTGCGGCTTTATATCTGTCAATTCCGACTTTTTTTCTCTCGCAACTGCGGCTTTATATCTCGCAATTTTGACTTTATATCTCGCAACTGCGGCTTTATATCTGTCAATTCCGACTTTTTTTCTCTCGCAACTGCGGCTTTATATCTGTCAATTCCGACTTTTTTTCTCTCGCAACTGCGGCTTTATATCTCGCAATTTTGACTTTATATCTCGCAACTGCGGCTTTATATCTGTCAATTCCGACTTTATATCTCGCAACTTCAGCTTTATATCTCGCAATTTTGACTTTATATCTCGCAACTGCGGCTTTATATCTGTCAATTCCGACTTTTTTTCTCTCGCAACTGCGGCTTTATATCTGTCAATTCCGACTTTTTTTCTCTCGCAACTGCGGCTTTATATCTGGCAATTCTGACTTTTTTTCTCTTTCAACTGCGGCTTTATATCTGGCAATTCTGACTTTATATCTCGCAACTGCGACTTTAATTCTCGCAACTTCAGCTTTATATCTGGCAATTCTGACTTTATATCTCGCAACTGCGGCTTTATATCTGGCAATTCCGACTTTATATCTCGCAACTTCAGCTTTATATCTGGCAATTCTGACTTTATATCTCGCAACTTCAGCTTTATATCTGGCAATTCTGACTTTATATCTTGCAAATGCGGCTTTATATCTGGCAATTCCGACTTTTTTTTCTCGCAACTGCGGCTTTATATCTGGCAATTCCGACTTTATATCTCGCAACTGCGACTTTATATCTGGCAATTCCGACTTTATATCTCGCAACTGCGACTTTATATCTGTCAATTCCGACTTTATATCTGGCAGTTGTGACTGTATTTCTCACAATTGCCACTACTTTTCTCATAATTGCGACTACATTTCTCGTAATTGCAACTATATGTCTCATCACGAATTTATTTTTCATAATTGCGACTTTATACAGTATAGTCGTATTTGCGAGTTTATATCTTGCAATTACTAGAAATGAAGTTGCTATTGTAAGATATAAAGTCAGAATTCCCTTTTTATTTTAAAGATCAAGGTACCACACTAAACAGAATTCACCAAACTAAATGAATGAATGCATTATAGCAAGACTATTTTGCTATAATGCACAATTAATAAGCCACATTAACCATGGTATTGTTATCTCCCCATTGCATACTGGCACTAAATTACAGATTGATTTCCACACGGCTCACCGTATAATCCAAGGACCTGGAGTTATAGTGTCATTAAAAGGGCTATATCACTGTTAAAGTGGGATATTAGATTTTGTCCTCAGGCTAAAGCTATTGATCACTTGTATCTCTATATGGTTCCTCATGTGGAGATGTATAATGTGGTTTTATTACATTAATTACATTTCTTTATAATATCCATAAAGCACTCCATAGAATGGATAATGGCCTTTATTTTCTGTTCATTTAATTTTGCTCTTATTTTCATTCGTTGTCTTGCCGACTGAAATCCTCAAAAGATTTCAAAACATTTTTGACTGTTAGCAGATAACAGATCTGTTTCAGTGACTGTTTGATTACAGTAATTAAAGTGCCTATAAAAGTGTCACTTTACAAAAGACACTGTGATTACACTGCATGCATCACAGAGCTCATAAAGAAGATAATTGTAAAGAATCAAATGTTTTAAAGGTAACTCACTTCATCAAATATAATCATTTATGTTAAACTCACATATGAATATAGCCCATGTATGTTCTATCAAAAGATGCTATTCCAAACTTTTAAAAACAGAATTGAGATAAAAATGCAAAAAATGATTTAAGACAAGTATTTTTGTCTTGTTTTCCTGTAAAATTATCTTAATATTCTTAAAACATGATGTATTTACTTGTAAAGATAATAAGTCTTGTTTTAAGATAAATCTGAAAA
Organism: Myxocyprinus asiaticus; assembly: GCF_019703515.2. Classification (NCBI taxonomy): domain Eukaryota; kingdom Metazoa; phylum Chordata; class Actinopteri; order Cypriniformes; family Catostomidae; genus Myxocyprinus; species Myxocyprinus asiaticus. Next base: position 30,472,482 of record NC_059388.1, on the reverse strand, counting down.
AATGATTGAACTTTAGACTTAAAACAAGAAAAAAAATCATCAGTGGGGTAAGAAAAATGACATTTTATCTTACCCCATTGGCAAACAGTTTTTTCTTAAGCATAAATCTCACTAAATTTGATTAGATTTCTCTATAAACAAGACTTAAGATCTTATGCCAGTTTGCTTGTCAAGTAAATAAATCACGTTTTAAGAATGTTTAGATATTTTTACTGGAAAACGAGAAAAATATTTGTCTAGAAAATAATTTTTTGCAGTGAAGGTACAATATTCTTATCATTTATGAATGGTTTGTGTGCCATTCAGTATTGAATCTTATTGAAATTATTTGAGTTTTTGAGAGTGTTGTTTAAAAAGACTAAAATTAAAAATGTGTAGAGTCAGGAAAGCATCTGTGTTTCTAATACAATCATATCAATGTGTCTGTCATTCATTGAGAAATGTGAATCGAGACTAATATTGCAGAACAATTCGCAGTCTAGCTAAATTATCAATTGAAGCATGCATATCTGTTTTCCATTCGCGAGCAATAAAATGGCATAGTACAACCTCCTACACACACACACACACACACTGCACTCACTTCACCCTCTCTGAATGGCTGTATTTGGTTTGGAGGGTAATTGAGCTGTTTTGATGAGTGTACTGTTTAAACTTCACTTTACACACACACACACACACACACACACACACACACACACACACTGTCAGACTGCATTGAATGAGATATGTGTCCTTAACGCACCCTTTAGAAGAGGCTGTGTACAGAGCTGTCAGAGTATCCCGTTGCATTTCTGTCTGAATCCAACTCACAGCGTAAACAACTTGAAATCTCCTCGGCATTAAAGATCCAGTAAAACCTACAGTTAATTAGAGTTTTGTAGCTTTAAGTCCATGTCTATTAGCTTTGAGGTCATCCTAGTGTAGTCCTAAAAGCTGACAAAACAAACTATGTAGCAGATATACACTGATTGTGTAACAAGCGATAGCGAGACAAACAGACCCAAGAGCAGAGGAACAGTTCAAAGGAAAAGCAGTCACTAATTTGTGGAATGTCGAAGATCCCAGCACCGGCTACAGAAGCGGAAGCGATCTCTGATAAGCGAGCACGCCGTGGCTGCGCAAGGGGCAGTCCGTGAAGAGTGTGTTAGTAGGATGAGTGTGTGCATTGTGGAAGTCAGGAATAGATTTGTAGAATCCTCTGTTGAAGCTTAGTGAGGTGCAGAACAACGCCCAGCTGAGATGGGCAATCTTACTCCCGACATGCGGGCAGAGACAAGGTATCCTCCGTTGAAGACCAGCTGACACGCAGTGAAAACTGGAAGGCAACCACACACCCGACACGTGGACAACCAACAGATACACGATACAGGACAAACTAGACAGAGAGAGTGAGGTAAGTTACTCAACATCAAACAACAATCTAGCAAAAATACTGAGAACATGAAGGGCTTAAGAAGGGAGTGAATTAGAGGAGAACAGGTGTTGCTCGGCACGCTAATCAGTGGCATGATCAGCGTTCCCCAAGGAACAAACAGTGTTCCCATGGAAACGCCAATCATGCACACCGGCCGTGCCTGCGAGAGGGGGAGGAATTAACAAACATACAAAACAAACCGGCAAACTCACCGGAGCCATGACAGACTGATTGATTTTTAACAATAACTTTTCAAACATATTTTTATCTACTCTATATTCTGTATAATCAACAGTGCTGATTAGTAACTGATTACATATCATCTGGATAACATAATCAGATTACAAAAAAATCAAATACTTGTAATTAGATTAAATTACATTTTGAAACATTCGTAATCAGAGTACAGTTACTTTCTTATGGATTACATGATTACATGTTAATTAGGCATCGGCAAAGGATTCAATGTCAAATTTTAAAGAAGTATATGAAGATATGTTTGCATGCTTTCTTTACTTTCTTAACTCCTGATGAACACATTTGAAGTCTTTGAATTATCACTCTATGTGGAATATAACCATGTGTCACTGTGTCTGGAAGAGTTTTGTCCATCAGACGCATCAAAATAACCAAATACACATCATTTCATATTCTCGATGTCATCCAATTGCATAAGCGGAGTAAAAATAGTTTAAGTTTCGTGAATTGCTTTTGTACTCTGCTTCAACTTTGCGATAACTTTGAGGCCATTTTTGTGCCGCTGATTCTCAAATATAACTGGTCTGATCTCTTACCACACAAAGATGGCGTTCGTAAAA